>NC_068324.1:1570699-1740699 GCF_025860055.1 Xyrauchen texanus
CAATGTTTGAAAAAGTGTGCAGACTGTGTGCAGATATGTCCCTGAGTTCTAGCCTAATGCAGGTGAGCAGCTAAACGTCAGTCTTTGCTTATGTAACACTGAGCAGATCATGTTTATTATCAGTGAGTCAACATAAAAACACACTCAATTGATTAGTTGATAAAAAATTGCTTATATAAATTGTTACTTGAGTGGATTCATTCGTAAAATCATCTTTATGTAAATTGTCACTCCGAGGGATTCATGCGTAAAATCATCTTTATGTAAATTGTCACTTCGAGGGATTCATGCGTAAAATCATCTTTATGTAAATTGTCACTTCGAGGGATTCATTCGTAAAATCATCTTTACGTAAATTGTCGCTTTGAGTGGATTCATTCGTAAAATCATCTTTACGTAAATTGTCGCTTTGAAGGTTTAATTCGTAAAATCATCTTTACGTAAATTGTCGCTTTGAAGGTTTAATTCGTAAAATCATCTTTACGTAAATTGTCGCTTTGAAGGTTTAATTCGTAAAATCATCTTTACGTAAATTGTCGCTTTGAAGGTTTAATTAGTAAAATCATCTTTACGTAAATTGTCGCTTTGAAGGTTTAATTCGTAAAATCATCTTTACGTAAATTGTCGCTTTGAAGGTTTAATTCAGTAAAATCATCTTTACGTAAATTGTCGCTTTGAAGGTTTAATTCGTAAAATCATCTTTACGTAAATTGTCGCTTTGAAGGTTTAATTCGTAAAATCATCTTTACGTAAATTGTCGCTTTGAAGGTTTAATTCGTAAAATCATCTTTACGTAAATTGTCGCTTTGAAGGTTTAATTCGTAAAATCATCTTTACGTAAATTGTCGCTTTGAAGGTTTAATTCGTAAAATCATCTTTACGTAAATTGTCGCTTTGAAGGTTTAATTCGTAAAATCATCTTTACGTAAATTGTCGCTTTGAAGGTTTAATTCGTAAAATCATCTTTACGTAAATTGTCGCTTTGAAGGTTTAATTCGTAAAATCATCTTTACGTAAATTGTCGCTTTGAAGGTTTAATTTGTAAAATCATCTTTACGTAAATTGTCGCTTTGAAGGTTTAATTCGTAAAATCATCTTTACGTAAATTGTCGCTTTGAAGGTTTAATTCGTAAAATCATCTTTACGTAAATTGTAGCTTTGAAGGTTTAATTCGTAAAATCATCTTTACGTAAATTGTTGCTTTGAAGGTTTCATTCGTAAAATCATCTTTACGTAAATTGTCGCTTTGAAGGATTCATTCGTAAAATCATCTTTACGTAAATTGTCGCTTTGAAGGATTAATTCGTAAAATCATCTTTACGTAAATTGTCGCTTTGAAGGATTCATTCGTAAAATCATCTTTACGTAAATTGTCGCTTTGAAGGATTCATTCGTAAAATCATCTTTACCTAAATTGTAGCTTTGAAGGATTCATTCGTAAAATCATCTTTACGTAAATTGTCACTTTGAATGGATCATTCATAAAATTGTTCTTATGCAAATTGTCACACTGAATGCATAAACTCGGAAAATTATACTTACGCAAATAATTCATATTGAACTGACTTGTAAAACTATTTTTTAATTGTTATTATGAATTGATTTGTTTCTAAAAAAATACAAATATTTTACATAAATTGCAGTTTTGAAATGAAACATGATAAGAACAAATATTTGTAAATTGCTCAAAACACATTTTCAACAAAAAAAAAAATACATTCGTTGTAAATCAGTTCAAGAACAACGGTCAATAGATTTAACTTGAAATGTTGTGAATGGGGCCCATTGTTTGTAAAATGTAAAGGTCAATGGCAGTTCAATGAATAATGAAATATCTGTTTGTGTGTCTGTGTGTGCTTCTTTAGGTGTGTTCACCAGACATTATTCAAACATATATGAATAAATAATCTTAAAGCAAACGAACAGTGGGACACAAACACGTCGGCTAATTTCCACATCTGGTTAGTGTAACCACATTAGCAGCCTTCACAGTCTCAGCACCAGCAAAGTAATTCAGTTTGGCATAAAATATACAGATTGAAAAAGCAAGAGAGAGATCTTCAACGATCAGATTAAAGTGTTGGGTGCTATGAATCTCGAGTCACTCATAAACAGGATGTTGAACTGAAGTAAACAGATTTAGCATAAAGCTTCAATAAACCATTTTAAATTAGGCGAAAAATCGCAAGGAAATTATTAAGGCCTTTCAAATTTACAGTCGTGGCTTTGCAACAACGCCAAGTTTCATTATGCGCATCACACCTCTAATAATTTGTGTTTTGCACTTTATTTCCAATTGTTTTGTCCAAACATGTTATCGAAGGCATTGATGGTGATCTATTTAAGCAGTACCAGGCACATATGCATAAAGATAACAGAGCACGGGTAACGCTCAAGACTTTATCACTGAAATGAGGGTCACGAGCCCAATCTTACACCCCATTGAACCGTCACGACATTTAGACCCCAAATGAGAAGATAACAGCCACATTCTGCAAACAAACCAGATATCAGATGAGGTATGAAACAGCCAAAGCTTGCCATTAAATCTCTTTTCTTATTTTTTTTCTTCTGTTAAATAGTGTTGCCTTTTTGGACCAAACTTTCAAAAAAGCTTGTCAACCTGGTATTGGCTTCCCGTAAGGTGGATATCTTCTACTTTACGTAAATCGCCGTTCTTAGGGATTAATTCGTAAAATCATCATTACGTAAATTGTCGCTTTGAGTGGATTCATTCGTAAAATCATCATTACGTAAATTGTCGTTCCGAGGGATTAATTCGTAAAATCATCATTATGTAAATTGTCGTTCTTAGGGATTAATTCGTAAAATCATCATTACGTAAATTGTCGTTCCGAGGGATTAATTCGTAAAATCATCATTACATAAATTGTCGTTCTGAGGGATTAATTCGTAAAATCATCATTACATAAATTGTCGTTCTGAGGGATTAATTCGTAAAATCATCATTACGTAAATTGTCGTTCTGAGGGATTAATTCGTAAAATCATCATTACATAAATTGTCGCTTTGAGTGGATTCATTCGTAAAATCATCATTACGTAAATTGTCGTTCCGAGGGATTAATTCGTAAAATCATCATTACATAAATTGTCGTTCTGAGGGATTAATTCGTAAAATCATCATTACGTAAATTGTCGCTTTGAGTGGATTAATTCGTAAAATCATCATTGCGTAAATTGTCGTTCCGAGGGATTAATTCGTAAAATCATCTTTACGTAATTTGTCGTTCCGAGGGATTAATTCGTAAAATCATCATTACGTAAATTGTCGTTCCGAGGGATTAATTCGTAAAATCATCATTACATAAATTGTCGTTCTGAGGGATTCATTCGTAAAATCATCATTACGTAAATTGTCGCTTTGAGTGGATTCATTCGTAAAATCATCATTGCGTAAATTGTCGTTCCGAGGGATTAATTCGTAAAATCATCTTTACGTAATTTGTCGTTCCGAGGGATTAATTCGTAAAATCATCATTACGTAAATTGTCGTTCCGAGGGATTAATTCGTAAAATCATCCTTATGTAAATTGTCGCTTTGAGTGGATTCATTCTTAAAATCATCCTTATGTAAATTGTCGCTTTGAGTGGATTCATTCGTAAAATCATCATTACGTAAATTGTCGTTCCGAGGGATTAATTTGTAAAATCATCTTTACGTAAATTGTCGCTTTGAGTGGATTCATTCGTAAAATCATCATTACGTAAATTGTCGTTCCGAGGGATTAATTTGTAAAATCATCTTTACGTAAATTGTCGCTTTGAGTGGATTAATTCGTAAAATCATCTTTACGTAAATTGTCGTTCCGAGGGATTAATTCGTAAAATCATCATTATGTAAATTGTCGTTCCGAGGGATTAATTCATAAAATCATCCTTATGTAAATTGTCGCTTTGAGTGGATTCATTCGTAAAATCATCATTACGTAAATTGTCGTTCCGAGGGATTAATTCGTAAAATCATCTTTACGTAAATTGTCGTTCCGAGGGATTAATTCGTAAAATCATCATTACGTAAATTGTCGTTCCGAGGGATTAATTCGTAAAATCATCATTACGTAAATTGTCGTTCCGAGGGATTAATTCGTAAAATCATCCTTATGTAAATTGTCGCTTTGAGTGGATTAATTCGTAAAATCATCATTACGTAAATTGTCGCTTTGAGTGGATTCATTCGTAAAATCATCTTTACGTAAATTGTCGCTTTGAGTGGATTCATTCATAAAATCATCTTTACGTAAATTGTCGTTCCGAGGGATTCATTCGTAAAATCAAAAAAAGTGGCTTTTGTTCTAGAAAAATCAGAACCGATAGGCTCCGTTCGAAAACCTAGTGAGCTGCCTCACTACCTACTGCCTACACAGTGCAGCAACCAGAAACAATCACAGCGAATGGGAAGATATCTTTAAATATTTAATGCACAGTTTTGCAGTGCGGGGTTATAAATGGCACCATCTGGTGGGTCTGTAAAGAATGTCACCTAAAACGCCATTACCGTGCATTCAACAGTAAAGAGCGGTATTCATTGGTATAGGAACTTTAAATAATATTTATTATTTGTTATTTTGGTCATCGTATACAGTCAGAGTTTTTAGCAAAATCAATTTGCGCAAAACTCATGACATCACTATGTTGGCTTTACAAACTACAGCTTTTAAATTACATCAATCAAACTTTGCACGGACACTCAGGCTGTTCTTAATTGCTATGCTATGAATTTTCGAACTGATCGGACTTACGGCATTCTCACAGCGAATGATCATTGATCCTACTGTCAAAAATTCAAATGTAAACAAACCCACATTAGGCCTTTATATGAATATTCCAGGTTCAATACAAGTTAATATCAATCGACAGCATGTGTGGCATACTGTTTATTACAACACAAAGTTAATTTAGACTCGTCCCGCCTTTTCTTAAAAGTCTGTGAGGCATAGAGCAATCCATTTAAGTTCGAAACCTTTATTGGTGTAGACTTGCCTAAGGTACCTTAAAATGCTGCCTCAGAACTTAGTCAGCCCACATGGTATGGAACAGAGCACTCATTTCAGATCTCTGGAAATCTAAACAAAAACGTAATTCCCAGATGTACCAGTGTGGAACGTTATTCTGTATGCTATGTTGTTCTTGCACCAGAGGATTATCTCTTGTTAGTCTACAAGCTCAAAGAATTGTTGACCACACTCAAAACAACACATGGCAGAATTTCAAACTCGTGGTCCATTCTGAAAAACACTGGGCCAAAACACACTCCCTTCGCTACAGAAGTCTTCCTTCTTCCTGGAAGTCTGTTCCTCCTTTACTTCAGCAGAGGAAAAATCTGCCAATCCGGTGTATTTTTCTGAGCTGTGAGAGTGTGGAACAACGTTTGATTCCCTGAGTTGCAGATTATGATCAGCACACAAGAGATATTTGAACTAACCAACTAACAAGTAAACAAGGAACACCTGGAATACAATTAGGGCAATGGACAGGAAGACAAACATAAAGGAAGACACAAAAACTTTAAACTAAGAGTATTTATAAATGTCAAATTAAGAGTCGTTGGGGGAAAACACAAGAATGATGTGACAGAACCACAGACCCCCCCCCCCTTAAAGGCAGCTCCTGAAGCGTCCCCCCCCCAAAAAAAGGAAAAAGACAATGAATCAGAGTCCGGAGACAAGCGTAGACCAGGGGACCAGGTCGGAGGGCTCAGGGGGTGGAGCCGCATGAGGTGGAGGCTCAAGGGGCTGCACCGCAGGATGTTCAGGGGGCGGTGCACGCAGGAGGAGGAGCTACAGGGGGCAGAGCCACAGGAGGCGGAGCCGCAGGAGTCTCAGGAGACGAAGCGGATGGAGCCGTAGGACTGTCAGGAGGCAGAGCGGGCGGAGCGGCAGTAGGTGGAGCGGACGGAGCAATAGGACTCTCAGGAGGCGGAGCCATAGAGGGCGGATACATGGAAGACTCGGAGGGCGGAGCCATGGAAGACTTGGGAGGAGGAGCGGGCAGAGCAGTTGGAGTCTCAGGAGGAGGAGAGTATGAAGCCACTCGATGAGCGTGCGGAGCCGCAAGAGGAGGAGCGGGAAGCGAAAGGGCCTCCGTCGAGGGGGTCTCCAGAACCACCGGAGCTGGGAGCAGATGGGCCTCCATCTAGGGAGTCTCTGGGACCAACGGAGCTGAGAGCAGAAGGTCAGCCCTTAAGTTTTCAGCGATGAAATCCTGAAGAGACTGACGATCACAGTCCAAAGGAATTCGCTTCCTCACAGGGCCATTAAGTCCCATCCAGAGCATGGTCCTGAGGGATCTCTCATGCCAATGCAATTGAGCAGACGGTTTCCAAAAAAATGGTGCAGCACTCAGGTACAGGAGTGGACCCTTGGGAGAGTTTCAGGAAATGTTCTGCAGGATCCATAATGTTGGTCGGTTCTTCTGGGATTACTATGTGTGTGCGTTCCTCCTTCCTTATGACATTGCCATGCGGATCTATAACCTGGTCTTACGCACAGTTCCAGTTTGTATTCCATTTATTTTCTCTTCAAACAGTCTTAAGAACAGTCTCAAAATTTCAGATGTGATGATTGGTTAGTGCATTTATGAACAATTATTTAGACACATATTGTATTAATAATATATTAATGATACGTGTGTTTCCATCAAAGTTAATGCACATTTTGGAGAGTTAAACTTGAGATCATTTGACTTCAACCAAAGCTTTAATCCTTGAATGCAAACACAGTTGACAAGGGTGTTGATGTAAATCTGAGTGTCATCCGCACAGCAGTGGAAGCTAAGCCCATGGCGTCTGAATATCTGGCCAAGAGGCAGCATATACATTTTGATGAGGAGTGGGATGAGAACTGAGCCTTGAGGGACACCGGGATTTACAGGAGCAGAGGAGGACTTGTGTTTATGAATAACAACATATTGCTGCCCATCAGTAAGGCAAGAAGTGAACCAGTCGAGAGCTGTGCCAGTGATACCAATTGCCGAGAGGCATGAGAGAAGTATGTTATATTAGACAGTGTTGAATGCAGAGGTCCAGAAGGATAAGAATATTTAGTTCACCTGAGTCAATTACTCTTTGCTATTTCCTTGCCGCATTAACGTCATGCTGCTACCGCCCGAGGAAAGCAGTAACCTGAGATTTCATGAAGGGATGTTTGTGTGCATTTTCCGTCAAAATCATCTCTGTACAAATGTACATACTAAACTTAACGTGGGCACACCAAGGTCGCCGCACCTCTCCGTCCCGGGTGTCATTGTCTCCACTCAATCCCCCATATAAAAATGCTTTCCGAGCATTTCTTGCCCCTGCCCGGCCACCCCTTTGAAAAACTCCTGGCTCCGCCCCTGACAGCCATTCAGACCGGTCGCTACGAAAAACAGGTTGCAAGGCTGAACTCAAATTCTACATTTCGAATAATCGATTACTCGTTCCGTTCAATTCTGTTGCGCTTATTTCTGGAAACGTTACGTCTTTTACATTCAAATACAATTTTGGTTAAATTACATTTGTTTATTTAGTTTCCATTCACAGCCCTTGTTTTTTGGCCTACGTCATGAAAATACAATATTAGAGATGTTTGTTTACATTGTCAAACTAGATTTGCATTTTTTTGAAGGGAAGTCAAGGCTGCCAAAGAATACTGGTAAAGTTTTAGGTAAATAAAAAATAAAGAATTGCCTTAAACTTTTGTTTTATTAATAAAATCTATTTAATATTAATTATTATTTAATTTATACTGTATACTACCCCATATATATACACAATTTTTTTTTAAAAAGATTTAAGCATTTTTATTTCATGACAAAATCAAATTTTAAAAAAATAAAATGAGAACAGAAAGTTGTATTAATTTAATTTTGTAAAATTGTATGAAATTTTGTCAGATTGAAATTTGTAAATCTTCTTAATAGGCAAAAACAATTCAGTATAAAAAGATTGATAGTGATATGCAATACATTAAGTAAATAAATAAAAATATAAAAAGACAAATCGCTATTTTGAAAATATTATATTCTAAGACAGACTCAAAATTTGATATAAAATATTATATTATATTATTTGATATGATATATTTTTATTTACTATGATATTATTTTATATTATTTTATTATATGATATTATTTTATATTATTTTATTATATGATATGATTTGGTATTATATTATTTGATATTTATTATATGATATTATTTTATATGATATGATATTTGATATTATATTATTTTATATTATATTATTATATAATATTATTTGATATTTTATATTATATTTCATTATATTATATTATAGTATTTTATATTATATTATTTGATATTTTATTATATGATATTACTTTATATTATATAATTTTATATTATATTAAATTATATTATTTTATATTATATTTTATTATATGATATTATATTAAATTATATTATTTTATATTATATTTTATTATATTATATAATATTATTTGATATGATATTATTTTATGTTATAGTATATTATATTATATTTTATTTTATTATATTATATTATATTATACCCCAAATATACAGTAGATTTATACTGTAGGCCATCTGGGCTTTTGGATCATGTTAAACAGCAATTTAGGCATTGTTTTTGCCTCTTTTCTAAAATGTTGCCAATGGTTCATACAGTCGAGGACTTTAAACTGTTACTATTGTGATGCCTGCCTGGCAACATTGTTGCAATCAATGCTTGTGTTCGACATGATTCATCATTGAATCAATGACATTTGCAATCTGGGAACTATTAGAGTGACAAAGAGTCATTTTCAAATCCTGCTTTAGTGTCCCAAAAGAGCAACACAACGGCACAAAAGAGCTTTTTAAATGATTTTCATTCTTCCCTCTACAATAGAAGAATAGCATGGGGGCAGATCTGTGAGCGGTCCATCCGTACGGGGACTCCAAACGTCTTCTCACTGCAGCTGAAGAATACAGCTGTGTTCACACCGCAGATTAGATGGAGGATTATGAATCTCTGGGAGAGATAGGGCAGGTGTTTACCGGCTGCTCAGCCCTGTGGTGAGGCTCGAGTGTGATACAGGATGATGATTCAGGATGGCATCGGTCACGCACCCTCAGCAACCTCTAACACACGTCGACACGTGCTGGTCTCTCCACCATGAGACAAACTCAGGGAATAAACAGAGTTACTCTTTAATTGCTCAGGAGATGTCATGGGGTTTGTGGCTATCATAACCCAGATCATTTGCTGTTAGGGGGAATTTGAGGAGTTCATATTGACTTTGGCATCTTGGCAAATCTGGGCATGGTTTGAGGCATTTTTGAGATCTGAAGGTCCAGGTGAGACGTGTGTGTCAAATGTTTTGTCTCATTAAAAGAGATTTGATTTGATTTCATTTCTTCCTGTGGGATGTCTTAAAGGAATATTCTGGGTTCAATACAAATTCAGCTCAATCGACATAAGTTTGGCATAATATTGATTATCACCAGGGCTGGACTGGTAATCTGGCATACAGGGACATTTCCCGGTGGGCCGATGCACTTTGGGGCCGTTCAGGGGGTCGACTGGGAGAACAGAGCACACTGGTGGGTCGGCCGCGAAACAGGTTGAATGGGCAGCGATAAGCTAAATTGCGCCGCCGCGATATGCAGAAAAGGACAGCGACATCCCCCCCCACCCCCATGCTCAACAAATTTTGGGCTAGTTGCCATGTAAAATCCCGGGCCGATTTCTCTTCCCAGTCCAGCCCTGATGACCACAAATATACATTTTCGACTAGTTCCTCCTTTTCTTTATAAAAGCACAAATGTGTGTTCCAGTGAGACACTTCCAATGGAAGTCAATGGGGTTTAATCTGTACACATTAAAATACTCGCTGTTATAAAAGTATAGACACAAGAAATAAACAATATGTGGACAAATATGATTTTAGTGTGATAAAAATCACTTACTAACCGCATCTGCGGAAAGTTATAGACAACTTTACAACTACTGTGTTGCCATGACGACGCAACGCCGTAAACCCTTGACGATTTAAACAGCTTTAAGACTACTGTGTTGCCATGACGACGTAACACCTTAAACCCTTGACGATTTAAACAGCTTTACAACTACTGTGTTGCCATGATGACGCAACACCTTAAACCCTTGACGATTTAAACAGCTTTACAACTACTGTGTTGCCATGATGACGTAACACCTTAAACCCTTGACGATTTAAACAGCTTTACAACTATTGTGTTGCCATGACGACGCAACACCTTAAACCCTTGACGATTTAAACAACCTTACGACTACTGTGTTGCCATGACGACGCAACACCTTAAACCCTTGACGATTTAAACAGCTTTACAACTACTGTTGCGCCATGACGACGCAACACCTTAAACCCTTGACGATTTAAACAGCTTTACAACTACTGTGTTGCCATTATGACGCAACGCCTTAAACCTTTGATGATTTAAACAGCTTTACAACTACTGTTGCGCCATGACGACGCAACGCCTTAAACCCTTGACGATTTAAACAGCTTTACAACTACTGTTGCGCCATGACGACGCAACGCCTTAAACCCTTGACGATTTAAACAGCTTTACGACTACTGTGTTGCCATTACGACGCAACGCCTTAAACCTTTGATGATTTAAACAACTTTACAGCTCAAATAACATATGCATCAAAACGGACGTTAAACCACAAGATCTGAATCCTGTGAGCATCATGACACAATGACCAATCAAACGGTCCGAACATCAGTCAGTGTTCATCACCGTCTATCGCTGCACAGATTTCCCTTGGAAAACAAATTAATGCAATAATATGGAGACAATCTGCGTTAATAGTCCTCGCCGCGTCTCCTGTTTACACGAGTTCAGCTCAGAGAAACGCGCTTTTAATGCAATCATCTGTAATCCAGTTGAGCCGTTTGAACTGCTGGACTCCACGGTGGCCTTCGAAGCAAAGTCAGACATTTGTTTTACTGCCAACATCCAGTTTGATGCTGTTTGTGCTGCAAGCTAAGAAGTAAAATGCAAACAATTTACATTTATGCATTAGGGAGACGCTTTTATCCAAAGTGACTTACAGTGCACTTATTACAGGGACAATCCCCCCGGAGCAACCTGGAGTTAAGTGCCTTACTCAAGGACACAATGGTGGTGACTGTGGGGATCGAACCAGCAACCTTCTGATTACCAGTTATGTGCTTTAGCCCACTACACCACCACCACTCATACACCATAATACATGGACTGACTGTGAAAGATACAGTAATACTGACATCACAGAGTTTAAAGATATAAATCAAAGGCTTTCTTTCGGTGTTACACATCCTGTACAGTTTTCTACCCGCACAAAATACATATTTACGCCACTGGTTGGTGTAAAAATCAGCAAAGCAACCCGGAGAAAATGCGGTTGAGCAGAAGTTGCTTTTTCAAAGCTCATGCGACTGAAAGATGATCTCACGCCAGATTCAAATGGGTGTGGAAGATTTTCTGTGAATTAAGACTTAAATTTCAAACTGTTCCTCACACAACACTGTCGTTTGTGTTTTTTATAGGCTCTTATATATCAACATGGGTGCTACAAGCAGTGACTTTATTATTGAATCTATTATTGGATGTTTTATAAGTACTGTATAGTCTATACGAATGTATTTAAGTAACAGAACGTATACTGAAAACAAGAGCACATTATAGGCCTAGTGACAAATAATAACTCTAAAATAAATAAATAAATTGATTGAAAGTACAGCCTCTGGACAAGTGCCTTGATGAAGATTTGGCCTTGAACGCAACACGGCGGAGTGCTTTTGTCCAAGTCCGACGCCTCGCATTCACTTTTATTAATTCAGAGCGAAACACTTCAGCACGAAACGTTGAAGTGCTCGACCGTCTGTGACATCAAAGCGACCAATCACACGAAACGCTGATTGTGCCGACTGTAAAAGGTCAGTATGGTCACAGTAATCTAAGATTAGTGACATTTACCTGCAATGCACGAGCAGCAACAACAAAAATAATACAGCAGCCGCAATCTCAGCACTATTTGTCCCGCTGAAAACACCAATTTCCATGCTGATCCAAGATGGTTTATGCTGGCTTATGCTGGTCTGCTGGTTTGGTGCTGTTTTATGTTTGTTTGGTTTTGGTCTAGGCTGGTTTATGCTGATTTGGTGCTTGCCTAGGGTGGTTTATGCTGGTTTGGTACAGTTCTAGGCTGGTGTAGGCAGTTTATGCTGGTTTGGTGCTGGTATAGTGTGGCATTTAGTCGTCTGGTTCTGGTCTATTTTGGTTTGGTGCCGTTTCAGGCTGGTTTATTATGGTTTGGTGCTTGTCTAGGGTGGTTAATGCTGGTTTGGTGCTTTCCTGGCTGGCTTTTGCTGTTTGGTGCTGTTCTAGGCTAGTTTATGCTTGTTTACTGCTGGTCTAGACTGGTTTGGTTCTGGTGTAGGACGTTTATGCTGGTTTGGTGCTGGTACAGGGTCGATTATGGTGTTTGATGCTGTTCTAGGTTGGTGGCTTTTACTCATCTTGTTTGGTCCATCTTAGTTTGGTGCTGTTTCAGGCTGGTTTATTATGGTTGGTATTGGTGCTATGGGTGGTTTATGCTGGTCTGGTGCTAGCCTAGGCTGGTTTGGTGCTTTTACTGTTTGGTGCACTTTTAGGCTGGTTTAGTGCAGGTATAGGTTAGTTTATGCTGGTTTAGTGCTGGCTAAACTGGTTTGGTTCTGGTGTAGGCTATTTGTGCTGGTTTGGTGATGGTATAGGGTGGATTATGGTGTTTGATGCTGTTCAAAGCTGTTTAGGGTGGCTTTTACTCATCTGGTTCTGGTCTATCTAGGTTTGGTGCTGTTTCTGGCTGGTTTATGCTGGTCTGGTGCTAGCCTAGGCTGGTTTGGTGATTTCCTGGCTGGCTTTTGCTGTTTGGTGTTGTTCTAGGCTGGTTTGGTGCCTGTATAGGCTAGTTTATGCTAGTTTAGTGCTGGTCTAGACTGGTTTGGTTCTGGTGTAGGCTGTTTATGCTGGTTTGGTGCTTTTCTTGCTGGCTTTTGCTGTTTGGTGCTGTTCTAGGCTGGTTTGGTGCCGGTATAGGCTAGTTTACGCTGGTTTAGTGCTAGTCTAGACTGGTTTGGTTATGGTGCTCTAGGGTGGCTTTCACTCATCTGGTTCTGGTCCATCTTGGTTTTGTGCTGTTTCAGGCTGGTTTGGGGTTTGCCTAGGGTGGTTTATGCTGGTCTTGTGCTAGCCTAGGCTGGTTTGGTGTTGTATAGGGTGGATCATGGTATTTGGTGCTGATTTATGATGGTTTGGTGCTGGTATAGCCTGGTTTATGCTTGTTTGGTTCGAGTGTAGGCTGTTTATGCTGTTTTGGTGCTCTATAGGGTGGATTATGGTGTTCTGTGCAGTTTCAGGCTGGTTTATGATGGTCTGGTGCTGGTATAGCCGGGTTTATGCAAGTTTGGTTCTGGTCTAGGCTGGTTTTATGCAGTTTGGGCTGATCTATGCTAAATTGGTTTTGGTCTAGGCTGGCTGGTTTATGCTGGTTTGGTGATGAACCGGACCAGCACAGCCATGAGATATACTAGCGGTTGAAGCTTGTCGAACAGTAGGGTAAGAAGGGAGATGACCCCCCACGTTAACTTATTCTTTTGACCAAGGGTCTTCAACAGTGGTACAGCAGGGGGGCAAATTATTGTTTGATCCACCATTGGCATTTGTAATAATCTCACTCGCACGTGAGCAACAGTACAAACATTAGCATGAATTATCGACATGTTCAAGTCCTTCGCAGCTGCATGTCAAATATTAAAGTGTGACTAAGTCAGCAGAAGCGCACAGCCTGGACAAATCCACTTATCATGAGCCACTCGCAGTGCTGCAGCGTGAGTGCCCCAGGTGGGAGGGTCATTGTGTCCCACTAATGGGGTAAGATGGACAACAAAATAAGCAAATGTTTCTATTTATTATAGTTAACCACGGTTATTTCCAAAATGGCATGATCATGACGGCTCAAGATTGAATGTTTTGCACGATACATCCCATAATACAGGCACTTGATGAGTTCAGCAACCGGCCACATCATCAATAGTCTCATTCTATATGCGGTTACTCTTCATATTGACATTGTGGCAAATGTATCAGTGCTCAGCTGTAAGTTATGACAGTCTCAGATAACAGAACGAGAGGCAAACAAACAAGACGAAAAGCCCCAAGCTCATTTCACGGCTGTCATTCACACCCTCTTTAACCTGAATGGTTGTGCCCGCTCTGATCTGGACTCTTGTAGTTGGAGGTTTGCATTGGCGCGGCTGCGGGGGGGAGATAAGACACTCGGTATTGTGCAGGTAATGGATGACAGGTCAGGCAATGGTCAGAAGAACCGCTCCGTTCTGCTAATGAAGAAACTGTCTGTTTGTTATTACTTCGATAGCGCGGTTATTCCGTAAGTTTATATTATGCCAGCAAACGAGGCTGCTTGATGGAAACTTTAATGAACTGTCAATGGCGGATGTTTATGAGGTACGACGTGAATATAAATTCGTTCTTTATGCCTTTATAGCCGTGATGGTGCAACAGAACATTCAAGAGACTCACCAGTTACCGTGAGAAAGCAAAATCACAAATGAGGTCTTTTCAATAGTGCAGTCGTTTGCCGAAATGTATTATAGAAATGTTTACGCAATATATGCAGGTTTCATAGGGCCCCCGATCCGCCGGGGGACCCCCACACTGTCGAAAACCTTATAAGCAGCCAAGTACTGGTACTTGTTGCCATGTGAACAGGAGGGCTACATCCAAAAACTGGAAAATGCTACCTTCCACGTAGGTATGATGAAAACTTACGTAGGTGCTTTTAAAACTGTACTGAGATCAGTTTCTTTAAGAGTTCCAGTCATTCGTGGCCTGGGTACCTCAGTGGTAAACATGCTAGCTATCACACCTGGAGTCGCTAGTTCGTTATCAATGCTAGTTTGAATCCCAGGGCGTGCTGAGTGACTCCTGTCAGGTCTCCTTAGCAACCAAATTGGCCCGGTTGCTAGGGAGGGTAGAGTCACATGGGGTAACCTCCTCGTGGTCGCTATAATGTGGTTCGCACGTGGTGAGTTGAGCCTGGATGCGGCGGAGAATAGTGTGAAGCCTCCTCGTGCGCTATGTCTCCATGGCAACGTGCTCAACAAGCCATGTGATCAGATGCGGAGGCAGCTGAGATTCGTCCTCCACCACCCGGATTGAGGCGCGTCACTACGTGACCACGAGGACATAAAAAGGTAAAAAAATACAATAAATAAATAACATACAAATATTAACGCAGTGTCAACTGTAGAGGACGGGGTTGGGGGGCTATTATAATTATTTTGTTTGCATTTCAGACATGCACCAGGTAAAATGAGATGCGTAATGTAGTAGATAGGAATGGCTATGGTTAATACACATTAGGAGGTGGAAAAAGGAGAAAATGTCTAACTTTAACATTAAGGAGTACGTTTAACCTCCATCTAACATGGCCTGATTACAACCTCATTTCACTCGCTTTTGGTGCCCCCTGCTGGACATTTCACTCTGAAACGGAAGCAAAATGTGTTGTGAAGCTTGTAATTTAATGTTCGTGAGACCAGGTTGGGTTTTTTTCAGGTTGATTACCTGCTAAGTGTATTGCTGTGTTTCTGAAGCACAATCAAAACACTCCTCTGTTTGTTTGAGTGACCCAACAATGCAACACTAAGGGGCCGTTAAGACCGAACGCGTGCTTAAAAAGCTTTACGCAGCGCTTGGAATAGACTAGAATGCTAGTGGATGCCGTCTGGGACCGTCAATCTGTGCATTTTATCACATGGCTTGTTGAGCGTGTTACCGCGGAGACATAGTGTGTGTGGAGGCTTCACGCTATTCTCCGCGGTAACGCGCTCAACAAGCCACGTGATAAGATGCGAGGATTGCCCGTCTCAGACGCGGAGGCAACTGCGCATATATACATAAAATATTATTGAAAAACTGCACAAATGGACGCAAAACGCATCCAGTGTGAACGAACCTTAGTTCAACCAATGGCCTAAGCTTGGGGTGGGACTATCTGTTTACTAAAAAGGAAGATTTTCACTGAATAACTACTTAACTCTGGTCTGTTCCAAAGCACTGGATTGCATCATAAAAGTCCAAACACAGCACACATTTATAGTGTAACACTTTATAGTGCTTATTTGTCTTTTTTGGAGCTTCATTGTGAACCGTTGTTTAGTTGAGTCCCATAGTTTGGAGTAAATAATGACAGAATTTTCCTCTCTGGGTGAACTGTCCCTTTAAGAGAAACTTCCAGATACGTGAGGAGACATCACTGGAAATAATGATGTCAGATCTGAACTCTCACATCCACAAAGGACCCGTCATGTCATGATGCTTCACCCGAGCTTGTGTTGCCCAGTGCTGCCAGGTCATTACGCTGGTGAGCAGGAGAACGAACGACACATCCATTTACTGCGGGAATGTTGACAATTGGAATGAAAGAGGCTGAAAGTGCAACACAGAATCACAGTCAACTCATATTATTATGTCTCTCCCAAACACTCCTGGACTATAAATATAACCTAACTATATTACATGACATTATATTATTAAATTAATTAAATAACATTTTATAAAAAATAAATAATTAAATAATAAAATAAAATATATAAAAAAAAATAATAATAAAATACAATTATTAAATACATAAAAAATATATTTAAAAAATTTAAAAATTAAAATGATAAATAATAAAATAAAATACAATTATTAAATAATTTTTTTTAAAAAATTTAAATGATAATTTTTCATTTTTATTTAATGCTATTATTATTTTTTATGATATTATTATCATCTATAGGCTATTATTTATATTTATTTACTTATTTATATTCCTTAAATGAGATCAAATAACCACATGAAGTTTAACTGTAACATTACTTCCATTTTTATTGTCGTTGTGTTTTGATGCACCTTGATGAATTTAACATCTAATGTCATTTTGTAGTGGTCTAAGCACATAACTGGTAATCAGAAGGACACTGGTTCAAGCCCCACAGCCACCACCACTGTGTCCTTGTGTAAGACACTTAACTCCAGGTTGCTCTGGGGGGATTGTCCCTGTAATAAGGGCTCTGTAAGTCTCTTTGGATAAAAGCATCTCCCTAATGCATAAATGTAAATGTAAATGTAATCAAAGCAACATTTAATCATGTCCAGGAACTATTTTCTAATGCGTGCAGACAGTTTCTTCACCAAGTTCTCTGTCGAAAGTTCACCTGAGGCTGACGAATGCAGGACGTTAATGCATGCTTCCGAAAGCTCACATTATACAGCTAAATTAAGCTCCTTTAAATTTGAATTATTGTAAAAAATAAAATGGTGCAGAGTCTGGGACTGTTTATGTTAAATACTGTACATCTCCTGAGCACCTTGAGGTTGACAGACCAGTTGCTATGACAACAACTCCAATGTAACAGCAATCCGATCATGGAACATTAAATCATATTCAATCAAATCAAGCCAACTAAAAAAATGTAAAAAACAAGAAGGGAAATTTAATTTCTCAAATAGTTTTGGGATCCCTCAAAAACGTTTGCATTCCTCAGCAATCTTCTTATTATGGGTTCCCTCACAATAACTTCATCCGAAATATGGAAATGAACCACGGTTTAATTACAGTAACCATGGTAACCGCGAAATGCACCATGCTTTTACGATAGTAACTATGTCTTAATCATAACATTGGAAGTAAAATCGTAGTGATAATACAGGAAAATCAGAACTATGGAATTCTGCCCGAAAAAAACAAAACACTTTTACCATAGTAACATGGTAACCATGGTTTCACTACAGAGTACCTGCTGTAACAATGTACCCATTATAATAGTAAGATGCATATACCACAAATGAACCATGCTGTTAATATAGTAAAACTATAGTAACCATGTTTTACTACAAATAATTCAAACATGGCTAATTGTTGTAAGAGCCCAATAAAGGAATATCGAGGGAGCGTATATAGGGATATTTGTCATATAGTGCTGTGGATGCATCACAAAATGTGTCCGGATCATTCAACACATCTTCATAGTAACAGTAAGTTCACCAGATAGTATATAAGTGCTATAAAAGTGGACGTCTTGTGGTCAGCGGTTTAGAGTTCTGACGTTAACGATACGGGTCACGTCCCGTTGAAATAGGGTCGAGATCTGACATCTCTTTCTGTCTGGTTCTTTGAAATGTCTAAATGAGCACTAGAACATTTGATATCTCTCTTTATCCATTTCAAAGACTTTGAAGACCACTGGACATTACACTGGGACACTGCAGCCAAACGTGTCATAAAGCAGGTACTTTCGTTTTTGCTAAAATGTTGCCACGGTCGCGTAATGTTCATGAGATCAGACTGGTCCTTTCGGCCCTGTGGACTTTCTTAAAGGGACAGTACACACAAGAATTCAAAAACGGCTGACACCAGAAAAAGGACACTGAAAATCTGTCGGGTCAGAGTTTTTGTGATTTTCCGGAAACGTTTTCAAAGACACTCCATGACCGTTAAAGATGTAGGACAATACGACAGTGCCAAGACACAGATGACAAACGCCTAACAGGAATAGCTATGCTCAATGAATATAGGATATTACTGGGTGTTATTAAAGAGAACCTCATTTCATTCTTGGCTTTAATTCTACATTGTAGGATTTCACCTCGTTAGATACAGATCACACAGATGTTATGAAATCCAAGCCAAAATCCAAAGGAGACTGCAGGGGATGTCAAAGTGTGTGTGTGTGTGTGTGTGTGTGATATTCTAGTCATGTTTGCAATGGATCTTTATTGGGGCTCCAACTCCAGAAACGAATTAAAGCGCTCTGCCGAGCAGAACGGATAATAAAATTTTGCTTTCAACCATCAGGGTGTCAGAACGTACATTAGCTCTGTTCCAAAACCTAGCGAGCTGCCTTGCTGTCTGATTTGGAAACAGTAGGTTGATATTTCTTTAGCTAAAATCGGCCTGCGTTTACTGAATTTTAAAACACTGCCCCCAGTGGCCAAAGTAGTAAGTGTTGATGGCCATATGGACTCTTTGAGCTCCATTTTCAGGGTAGAATTGACCACTGAGGGGCGCCAAAAGCAAGTTGTGAAGCGAATTGTTTTCAGCAGTACAGGCTGCACTGCAGTGAATAGGAATGCATATTTTATAAACTGTACCCGCCAACCTGAATCCCAAACTTAAAAGTAAAAATGCAATGTTAAACGGGGGAAATGCAACCTCAACATCAACAACCATCCATGCAATTATCTAATCAGCCAATCGTGTGGCAGCAGTGCAGTGCATAAAATCATGCAGATATGGGTCAGGAACTTCAGTTAATGTTCACATCAACCATCAGAATGGGGGAAAAATTTGATCTCAGGGATTTGGATCGTGCCATGATTGTTGGTGCCAGATGGGCTGGTTTGAGTATTTCTGGGATTTTCATGCACAAACAGTCTCTAAAATTGACTCATATTTTATCAATATGATACAAAGAATAAAAACTCCTGCCATGTCCATGTTAAGCTGGTAAACACAAAGCATTTTGCACAGTTGGCACAAGAATACCAGGAAGTGTCTTTCGTGCCAGGGCTGGACTGGGAAGAGAAATCGGCCCGGGATTTTACATAGCAAATGGCCCAAAAGTTTTGCTGTCCTTTTCTGCATATTGCTGCCCCCTTCGGCATATCGCGGTGCCGTTTTTGTGACCCGCTATGCATAATGCAGCGGCTCATTTCAGCTTATCGCGGCCCATTCCGCTGCTGGCACACCGGCCCGCCCGATTCTCTTGATGGCCAGTCCACCACTGATTGGCCCCAAAGTGTGTCGGCCCACCAGGAAAAGGCCCGGTAAGCCAGATTACCAACCCAACCCTGGAAGTTGAGTTGAAAGAGAAAACTCACCGTAGAAGCCGTTAGCTCAAACTAATGTATGCTTTAGCGCCCCTTGTGTTCGCTGTCCTTTTCTGCATATCGTGGCGCCGTTTTGTGGTCCGTTCGGCATAAAGCGGCGGCTCATTTTAGCTTATCGCAGCCGACCCACCGGCCCGCTCGGTTCTCCCGATGGCCAGTCCACCCCTGATCGGCCCCAAAGTGCGTCGGCCCACCGGGAAAATGCCCGGTAAGCCAGATTACCAGCAAATGTCTAAATGTGTAAATGCAAAAGTTAAAATACACTGGTCAATCATGCAATTCAGTTGATCACAATATATACATCTTGTATATTAATGCTCGTCTTGCACTAAACATTCTGTCCCCCTCACTTTTGAAATGCTTGCTATGCCCCTGCTAACATCGTAAATGCATTACTGTGATTCAATCTTGTAGTAATCGACAGCATATCACAAAAGTGGTTTTAAACCTGTAACATTGCTTTACTAAACCAACATATCACCAAGGCATTGCGCCATCCAAATGCATCAAATCATCACATTTGTGATTACAATTCGTTATTTTCATTTTTACATATAATGCAGATAACAGTAATTATATTTCACTTCTACAAACTCTCCATATCACTGACACAGCGTTCCTTGAGACATTCCCTCTCTCTCCTTTTGCTGCAGTGTTCCTGTTATCTGTTAAGAAAGTTGATAGCAACAGACCCGGAGATTAAAACATGAAATATAATGACATTTCCAATTGCATCTCTTGTTATGCTGGTCACATTCACCTTATCAAAACGAAACAGGAAGAAACATACTGTTAATTGATCAAAATCTCTCTCTGAAAAGAGGCTCTCTAGGGGTCTTTTTCTTCATTTCTAGTCACATGGGGACATTGGCTACGCTTTCATCTAAACCTCTATTCTGACTGCCAATGACCAGAGTTAGGAATTATGTGAATTAATATGTGTACATGCCATGACCAAATATGTTTTGTGGCCACTTCATTCTAATAAACGTGCTAATTTTGCTGCTCTGCATTAGATTGAATGACATTTTCAGACAAAGTCAAGGCATATCGTATCAAGGACGACTTTTATAACTTCACGGCTCTATCCTCCACATGGGTGCTTTAGATTAATCATTAATGTATACACCCCAGACTGTCTGTTACATTTGTTACTTCTGCAAAGGTCAAAGTCTTGTCTTCATAGATGTGTTCTTTTGCACACGTGCAGTGTATACCTTCATGCAGCTACATCGTTTTAAAAGGCCTTTGAAGAGTTAAAGAAAGAGCGTTCGCTAGTCCCTCTAATGCAATATACCACACAAACCCATATTCATTCATTTCCAGTGTATTGTTATACGTAGGCTATATTAATATCTCTCAGATCAAACATCTGTTTAAAGTAAAAAACAACATCCAGCACCAGTGACGTTACGAGGGGGGCTTTGGGGGCTTAAGCCCCCGCAGACTGATAAATTAATGTAAGCACAGGTTACTTGCGTTGTTGGATTTTTTTGAAGAAGCTGATTTTTGGTAGTAATCATCTTATGTCTGCAAACGCGCTTGCAATGCAAAACCGTGGTAATGGGCAAAAAACTACATATGCCGATCGGTTTATGCTTAAACCACATATGGCCTTACCGCCATCATGGAAAACCATTTAAAGCATGTACATGAGCACACACATTGTCGGCTTAATCAGCATAATATTATTAATATATAATTACAGTATATACTGTGATCATAAATTAATAACATCTGAATGTAATCATATGAATGCACGACACAATTACAGTATATACTGTGATCATAAATTAATAACATTGAATGTGATCATGTGAATGCCTGACACAATTACAGTATATACTGTGATCATAAATTAATAACATTGAATGTGATCATGTGAATGCCTGACACAATTACAGTATATACTGTGATCATAAATTAATAACATCTGAATGTAATCATATGAATGCACGACACAATTACAGTATATACTGTGATCATAAATTAATAACATTTGAATGTAATCATATGAATGCACGACACAATTACAGTATATACTGTGATCATAAATTAATAACATCTGAATGTGATCATATGAATGCACGACACAATTACAGTATATACTGTGATCATAAATTAATAACATTTGAATGTGATCATATGAATGCACGACACAATTACAGTATATACTGTGATCATAAATTAATAACATCTGAATGTGATCATGTGAATGCCTGACACAATTACAGTATATACTGTGATCATAAATTAATAACATTGAATGTGATCATGTGAATGCACGACACAATTACAGTATATACCATGATCATAAATTAATAACATTTGTATGTGATCATGTGAATGCCTGACACAATTACAGTATATATTGTGATTATAAATTAATAACATTTGAATGTGATCATGTGAATGCCTGACACAATTACAGTATATACCATGATCATAAATTAATAACATTTGTATGTGATCATGTGAATGCCTGACACTATTACAGTATATATTGTGATTATAAATTAATAACATTTGTATGTGATCATGTGAATGCCTGACACAATTACAGTATATATTGTGATTATAAATTAATAACATTTGTATGTGATCATGTGAATGCAGGACACAATTACAGTATATATTGTGATTATAAATTAATAAAATTTGTATGTGATCATGTGAATGCAGGACACAATTACAGTATATATTCTGATTATAAATTAATAAAATTTGAATGTGATCATGTGAATATCTGACACAATTACAGTATATACTGTGATCATAAATTAATAACATTTGAATGTGATCATGTGAATATCTGACACAATTACAGTATATACTGTGATCATAAATTAATAACATTTGAATGTGATCATGTGAATGCCTGACACAATTACAGTATATACCGCGTTTATAAATTAATAACATTTGAATGTGATCATGTGAATGCCTGACACAATTACAGTATATATTGTGATTATAAATTAATAAAATTTGTATGTGATCATGTGAATGCAGGACACAATTACAGTATATATTGTGATTATAAATTAATAAAATTTGTATGTGATCATGTGAATGCCTGACACAATTACAGTATATACTGTGATTATAAATTAATAACATTTGAATGTGATCATGTGAATGCCTGACACTATTACAGTATATACTGTGATTATAAATTAATAACATTTGAATGTGATCATGTGAATGCCTGACACTATTACAGTATATACTGCGATCATAAATTAATAACATTTGAATGTGATCATGTGAATGCCTGACACTATTACAGTATATACTGCGATTATAAATTAATAACATTTGAATGTGATCATGTGAATGCCTGACACAATTACAGTATATACTGCGATTATAAATTAATAACATTTGAATGTGATCATGTGAATGCCTGACACTATTACAGTATATACTGCGATTATAAATTAATAACATTTGAATGTGATCATGTGAATGCCTGACACAATTACAGTATATACTGCGATTATAAATTAATAACATTTGAATGTGATCATGTGAATGCCTGACACTATTACAGTATATACTGTGATCATAAATGAATAACATTTGAAAATGATCATGTGAATGCCTGACACAATTACAGTATATACTGTGATCATAAATGAATAACATTGAATGTGATCATGTGAATGCCTGACACAATTACAGTATATACTGTGATTATAAATTAATAACATTTGAAAATTATCATGTGAATGCCTGACACAATTACAGTATATACTGTGATTATAAATTAATAACATTTGAATGTGATCATGTGAATGCCTGATACAATTACAGTATATACTGTGATTATAAATGAATAACATTGAATGTGATCATGTGAATGCCTGACACAATTACAGTATATACTGTGATTATAAATGAATAACAATGAATGTGATCATGTGAATGCCTGACACTATTACAGTATATACTGTGATCATAAAATAATAACATTTTAATATGATGATTGTGGCAGCGGGGGCGTGGTCAAGCGCCCGTTTGGGAGAGAGAGTGACAAGGGAACCCAGTGTTCCCAAGAAAGATTTAGAAGTGCTGTACATAAAGTTTGTTATAAATATTGAAAACCCTGTTACCTGTGTTTTCCCTCTCTCGAAGCCAGAGCGTTCCACAATGATTCATATATAAATGAATTACAGAATATATTGTGATCATAAATTAATAACGAAAATGGTAAGGCAATTAATAAATTCTATATGCACCAATCACTATCAAAATTCAAAATGCCCAACCTTTTTTTGCTTGGTCTCCTCCTCCTGTAGGCGGGTACATCTTGTCTCTTAGGTTTTATAAAGCCCCGCGCATCTGTGCCACAAGCGTCCTCATAAACCCAAATCAAGATGCGAGTATCTCCATCAGTCTGTGGGTCTCCTGAGTTCTGTACCTCTCCCAGATCTCTTAGTTTTTCTTCTACGCATCCCGTGAGTCCGTAAGGTGATGCAAGTCCTCCATAGACAGGTGCTGGTCCGAGCACCCTAGACTGAGCTGTAGCTGGAGAGGATGGCGGAGTACCAGAACCAGAGCTCCGTTAATGGGTCTGGATACGATTCGACCCGCTTCAGCAACCTGGAGGACATCGATGTAGCCGCGGACGGCACGCCGGAGCTGCGAATCATGATATCCATCGTGTACTCGGTGGTGTGCGCGGTGGGTCTGGTGGGGAACCTGCTGGTGTTTTTCCTTATGAAAGTGCGACAGGGACGGAAAAAGTCCACGATTAACTTTTTCATCCTGAATCTCGCGGTCACCGACTTTCTATTCGTGCTAACGCTTCCGTTCTGGGCTGTGGACAACGCGATGGACTTTAGCTGGCCGTTTGGACACGCCATGTGTAAGACTGTCCTCACGGTGACCGTGATGAACATGTACGCGAGCGTTTTCTTCCTCACCGCAATGAGCGTGACGCGTTACTGGTCCGTGGCTTCAGCGCTCAAGGATCGAACCCGCAACAAAACGTGCTCGGTGAAGCTGATCAGCGCGCTTTTGTGGGTCCTCGCCACGGTGGCCACGGCACCCACGGCCATATTCTCCACCGCGTCAAAGATCAGCGGCGTCAAACTGTGCCTGCAGAGGTTCCCAGATGGACACCAGTGGCTCGCGCTCTATCAACTCCAGAAAATACTAGTTGCATTTGTTTTTCCGATGCTCATCATCACTGTGTGTTATTTGCTCCTGTTGCGCCTCATTCGCCTCAGGAGTATGAACAACAATCTCCCGAAACGCAGATCCAGAGTCACCAAATCCGTCACTATTGTGGTCTTATCGTTCTTCATATGCTGGCTGCCAAACCACGCCATCACCTTCTGGGGCGTCCTGGTGAAGTTCAACGTGGTTAACTTTGATCAGGTCTACTACACGGTCCACACATACGTGTACCCGGTGACCGTCTGCCTGGCGCACGCAAACAGCTGCCTGAATCCGGTGTTGTATTGCCTGATGCGGAGAGAGTTCAGGAAAATGTTGAAGGATTTTTTCTGGCGGATTTCCTCGCCGGCCATCGCCAACGGCTGTCAGGTCCGTCCGTTTTCCGCTACCATACAGGAACGCGACGATAGCCATGCGGTGATTCCGTTGAATGTAATGGAGACTGAGCAGTTCAGAATGTCGGTGGTGAACGGGCCAAGCGACGCGTTACCGTCCACAGACTGCGCCATTCAAAGGTAGATGCGTAAAAGCGCAAAGATGTGCGTAAAAGCGCACTGGTCAATTACCGTTACTGGACAAAAAGGGAATTTTGAGACATCTGTAATCTTTAAGTATTTTGTACAACCTTAAAGACTGTTTATTATGTTATTACTATTTTAAGTTGTGTAATGTGCAAGGTGTTGCATCCTGGAACTACGTGCCAAATTACGCGTAAAATAAGAAGTCTGTGGCAATCATGTGTCTGCTTAAAGTAACAGTTCCAAGCCGTGTGTTTGTCCAAATAAGCTATGTGTAAACATTAAAACAAGTGACTTTTATTCGGTGTAAACGTGAGCATTTATGTACAGAATATCTAAATAAAATATTAGGCTTTAACTCCATTGCAATTTTATACTTTTTATTTTTATTTTTTTGTACAATAATGCATGAAATATCTGCTCTTGTGTGTGTGTGTGTGTGTGTGATATATATACACACTATCGATGAGCCACAACATTAAAACCACCTGCCTAATATTGTGTAGGTCCCCCTCTTGCCACCAAAACAGCTCTGACCCGTCTAGACATGGAAAGTAACATCCACATGAATGACAGGACTGGAGGTTTAACAGCAGAACATTGCCCAGAGCCTCACACTGCCTACCTCCTTCCCATGGTGCATCCTTTCGGCAGTGGACAGGGGTCAGCATGGGCACTCTGAGCGGTCAGCAACTACGCAGCCTCATACGCAGCAAGCTGTGATGCACTGTGTGTCCTGACACCTTTCCATCATGACCAGCGTTACGTTGCACAGCAATCTGCGCTACAGTAGCCCTTCTAGACGGGCTAGCTTTCACTCCCCACGTGCATCAATGTGCACCCTGTCTTGGACCACTTTTGGTTGGTACTTACCACTGCATACCGGGAACACCCCACAAGACCGTTTTGGAGATGCTCTGACCCAGTCGTCAAGCCATCACAATTTGGCCCTTGTCAAAGAAGTCGCTCAGATCTGTACGCTTGCCCGTTTGTCGTGCTTCCAACACATGAAATTCAAGAACGGACTGTTCAATTGCTGCCTAATATATCCCAGCCCTTGACAGTGTGCCATTGTAACGATATAACCGATGTTATTCACTTCACCTGTCAGTGGTTTTAATGTTGTGGCTGAACAGAATATATACACACACACAACCAGCCACAACATTAAAACCACCTGCCGAATATTGTGTATGTCCCCCTAGTACCGCCAAAACAGTGCCAACCCGCATCTCAGAATGTTTCAGTTAATGTTCACATCGACCATCAGAATGGGGAAAAAATGTGATCTCAGTGATGGCATGATTGTTGGTGTCAGACGGCATGATTGTTGGTGTCAGACGGCATGATTGTTGGTGTCAGACGGCATGATTGTTGGTGTCAGACGGCATGATTGTTGGTGTCAGACGGCATGATTGTTGGTGTCAGACGGGCTGGTTTGAGTGTTTCTGTATCCCCTGATCTCCTCTGTACGATTGTGGCGAGAGCAACAGCATCTCAGAATACTTCTCATTTCAAGTGTAATAAAGCCGTCATTGACCAATACACTGAATGTAAACAGTGTTACTATGTTGTCCATTTGCAGGGCATAATAAAAGTGCAGTCTTATCACAGCCATGTTTGTTTTGCTCATAAACACGCTTACAAAGGGCTTGAACTTTTACTGTTAATCTAATTAACATGAAACAACAGCTCTGGGGTGTTCGGGACTAAATCTAATGTTATATATATCTATGCAAACAGTAACACGACAGCAGTGGAATTAACAAGCTTTATGCTCCAAAGATGGTTTGGTCCGCAAGAACAACAGTACTTTATTGAGTTTGCTTTCAGTTCTTGTCTTTATAGGTCATAATAAATCTTTGGACGTGTTTAACACATGCAGTTCATATTTGCACCCATTCAAGACTTCATCAATGTATATTCAGTAACTATACTCCTGATAAACACAAGAGGGCACTGTGATGACGACTTCTAATACAACACCCCTATTATTAAATAAATGTAGTACTTTCTGTATAAATGAACGAGACTTAGAAGTATCTGGAACGTTGTAAATCACGGAATATATAACCAATGTTGACAAAGACGTATCTGGTTACTTTCAAAACAATCTCACGGTTAGTTAATGATTGAAGTGTTTCGGCAGGTGGCTTATCAGTAAAATATGGTCGTGTTTGTGTAGTTATTTCATTTCTTGCTGTTTTAGGAAGATTTAGAGGCTGTAAATTCTACAGTCAGAACGGCATTCCACGGATTCATGATGACGAATGCGTCACAAACGGGAAGTTCTGGTTTGTTCAGCATCGGCCGGTTGGAAGTGTCACCGTGTTTGTAAAGTCCTCGTAGTCGATTCGTCCATCGTCATTCAGAGATTCGACAAAGTTTGTTAGTTAGTTTAAGTTTTCTGAGTTATGTCTGTGAAATACTCACTATAACATTTGGACAGGCAGAAATTCTAATCGTAAATTCTATACATATTTTCTGCTATTTCTTCAGTGTTTTCTTTACTATTAGTCACGGACATCACTTCTATTCAGTCACGAACACATCTACAGGTTTCAGAGAACGAAACTGAAGAATTTTTAATGCCAGTTATGAAAGAAAAGAAAGAATTTGTTTTCTCTATTCTATTCTATTCTATTCTATTCTATTCTATCATGTTCTGCTGTTTGGTTCTATTATGCTCTATTCTTCTCTGTTTTATTCTAGTTTTGTTACTTTCTTCACTAATCTATTTCATTCTATTAAACTCTTATTTATTCTATTCAGATGTGTTGAATTCTATGTTTTTCTAATCTGTTTGGTTCTATTCAGATTATTCTACTCTGTTTATTATTTTGTGTTCTATCCTCTTCTGCTCCATTCTATTCTACTGTGTTGTTCTATTCTATTCTATAAATTTTCAGCTCCATTCTATTATATTTGTTTTTATATTGTATTCTATTCTACTCTGATATGTTTGGTTCTATTCTGCTCCGTTTTATTCTATTCAACTCTGTTCTGATCTATTCTTTTCTACATTATTCCTCATTCTGTTCTACTCTATATCTATCGTGATCTATTCTTACCTGTTCTACTCTGTTCAGTTCTATTTCTGCTCCATTCTATTCTGTACTATTGTTTTATTTTCGACAATATTCTGCTCCATTTTATTATACTCTGCTTTGTATTCTATTCATGTTCTATTCTATACATTTTTACTACACTATTCAGCTCTATTCTATTATATTTGTTTTTATATTGTATTCTATCCTGTTCTGATATGTTCAGTTCTATTCTGCTCCATTTTATTCAATTTTACTCTGATTTGTTCTATTATTTTCTACATTATTCCTCATTCTATTCTACTCTATTCTAACGTGATCTATTCTTTCCAGTTCTACTCTGTTCAGTTCTTCTTCTCTATTCCATTCTATTCTATTGTTTTATTATTTTCTACACTATTCTGCTCCGTTTTATTAAACTCTGCTTTGTATTCTATTATATCATATTCTATTCTATTTTGTTAAATAATTCTTGCATTTATTCCTACTGTTTTATTCTATTTTATTATTATTTTTACACTCTTTTACTCCATTCTATTATACTTTGTTTTTATATTGTATTCTATCCTGTTCTAATATTCAGTTCTATTCCACTCTATTCTATTCTCCTCGGTTCAGTTCTATTCCACTCCATTCTTTTTATTCTTTTCAGCACATTTCGGTTCCATTTTATTATACTCTGTTTTGTATTCAATTCTATCCTGTTCTATTCTACTTTGATAATTTTCTACTCTTACTCTATTTTGTAATCTATTCAATTGTGTTCTATTCTATTGTTTTAATATTTCTTTACACTATTCTACTCTATTCTATTCTCCTCTGTTCAGTTCTGTTTCTGCTCCATTCCTTTCAACACTATTCTGCTCCATTTTATTAAACTCTGTTTTCTATTCTACTTTGTTTTATTCTATTTTAATTATTTTCTACACTATTCTACTCTATTCTATCATACTCAGTTTTGTAATATATTCAATTGTGTTCTATTCTATTATTTTATTATTTTCTACACTATTCTGCTCCTTTTTTTAGACCGTTTTGTTTTGTATCCTATTCTATCCTGTTTTATTCTATTTAGTTCAATTTTTTATTATTATTTATCCCTACTGTTTTATTCTTTTCTATTTTATTCTATTATTATTATTATTATTACACTATTCTGCTCCATTCTATTGTGCTGTTTTTATACTGTATTCTGTTGTGTTGTATTTTATCCTGTTCTAATATTCAGTTCTATTCTGCTCTATTCTATTCACCTCTGTTCAGTTTTGTTTCTGCTCTATTCTATTCTACTCTTTTTATTCCTTTCAACACTATTCTGCTCCATTTTAATATATTCTGTTTTGTATTCTACTTTGTTTTATTCTATTTTTATTATTTTCTACACTATTCTGCTCCCTTTTTAGACCGTTTTGTATTCTATTCTATCCTGTTTTATTCTATTTAGTTCAATTTCTTATTATTATTTATCCCTACTGTTTTATTCTTTTCTATTTTATTCTATTATTATTATTATTACACTATTCTGCTCCATTCGATTGTGCTGTTTTTATACTGTATTCTGTTGTGTTGTATTCTATCCTGTTCTAATTTTCAGTTCTATTCTATTCTATTCTATTCAACACTATTCTGATCCATTTAATCATACTCTGTTTTCTGTTCTACTTTAGTTTTATTCTATTTGGATTATTTTCTACTCTATTCTATCATACTCTGTTTTACATTCTATTCAATTGTGTTCTATTCTATAATTTTGTCTTCAGTCATATTCTGCTTGATTATCTAAGATGGTCTCTGCCTGTCCAAGTGGGCAGTTCTCGGTCAGAATAAGCTGTAATGTGGACCAGACTTGATGCCAACTATGCAAGACTAGATTCGGATTCACCTTCTTCATCTCGGAGTTGTTCTCAAAGTCCCATGAGCTCAGACTCCAGGATGAATCCTTGTTTTTTTGGGTTCTCCCGCGGGTTCTGCTGGTGCATCACGCTGAGAGACGTGGAGAAGTCCAACTCGCCGCTCTCATCTGGGACAGGCAGATTTTTGGCCACATTCAAAGCAGTGTGAGATTTAGGAAAATAGCTGCTTTTGATGAGGTCTGACAGTTCCAGGGATATATTTCATTCAGAGCGTTGACATTTAATTTGTGCGGCGTTTAATTTGATTGCGTTACTAACTGTACCAGCTGTTATCATACCCTCCCAATAAAACGGCATATTCAAAGTCTTTGAGCGGTCTGCTTTTCTTCAACAGCGTCTCTATAAAACATCTTCATGCGTACATTGTCCTTATCTGGATGTACTGGGCACTAATGTTTGAGAATGTTATTGTTAAGTTTCATCAACTCACTCCTATCGATTTTAAGTTATTTTAACAAGGTCACATTGTTGATTTTAGCTGGTGTGTGGAGGTTTAGGGGGACAATCCGCTCCATATCTTGAGTTGAGCTCAATCGACAGCATTTGTGTCAAAGTTGATGAACACAAAAATGTATTTTGACCCGTCTCTCCTATTCTTTAATAAAGCCCAAATGTGTGTTCCAGTGGGACACTTCCAATGGAAGTCAATGGGGTTTAATCTGTAAACATTAAAATACACAAGACATAAACAATATGTGTGTTAATATGATTTTACTGTCATTAAATCACTTAATAACCACATCTGTGTAGTTATAGACTATTGTACAACTTCGTTGCCATGACGTTATGCCATAAACCCTAAAACAACCGTAACAACACTATTTAAACAACTTTACAGCTCAAATAATACACACGTTTTAACAGACGTGAGTGCTTTTATAAAATTATAAAAGTCACAATCTGCCTTTAAACCCTCTAAATAATGTCCCCATTGTCTTCCATTGTAAGTGTCTCACAGGGTCCCATATTTTTGTCTTTTTTTTAGGAAAAGGAGGGATGAGTCAAAGCTATTTTTTGTGGTGATTGACATTATGCCACAAATGCAGATTGAGCTTGACTTGTATTGAAATCAGAATATTAATTAAAGGCCAAAATACATTTGTAAAATGGAAATTCACTTAATCCATTTGCGTTGCCGAACCTTAACTTATATCATATTTGTTGGCCATAACCAGACATACATGTGATCTCTGAACACGCATCGCGACACGAGTAAAACCTGTGAATTAATTTGCTTTTTATTGCATTTTGTGTTTTTGTTCCTTTGGGTTTTGAGTGTCTCCGTCATTGCGGTTTGTGTGTTGGATGTTAAGAACCCTGCATGGTTGGAAAACTTAAAATATATCATCGTTAAGACGTCGTCGTCTATTGCGGAGACTACAAGCTTACAGCGGGAAACTCTTACAACACAATGTTTGACAAAACAAACAACAATGGTATACATTCATTTGCCTTAGCGTAATTAAAATGATGGGTTCGACAAATTTCCAATTTATAAATGTGACAACATTTATTTATTAAATTAATTAAATTACTTTTAATTAAAAGTGGGAGAACCGGGCGGGCCGGTGGGCCAGTCGCGAAATGGGCCGCGATAAGCTGAAATGAGCCGCTGTGTTATGCATAGCGGGTCACAAAAACGGCGCCGCGATATGCGGAAGGGGGCAGCAATATGCAGAAAAGACAGCGAACAACACAACCAACAAAACACTTTTGGGACAGTTGCTATGTAAAATCCCGGGCCGATTTCTCTTCCCAGACACCCCTGTCAAGTTTGAAGAGAATATTGCTGTGTAAGCAAGTTAAAGTAAATCTATTTATAACAACTTAAATAATACTAAATAATAACACATATAATGGCACAGACGTTTGAAGGAAATTATATCACCCCTTGAGGACTCTGGTTTGATCCCGCCATGGTAATGCAAGAACGAATGTTAAGCATGTTCATTCAAACCGCGCACTGGAAATTCGTTGGCCAAGCGCTCACATCTGCTTACGCGTACTTACTCAAGGGTTGTTTCAGTTTTTAAATTCAACAAGAAATAAAAATGTACCTGCATTTTTTTTTTTTTGCACGATTCATACACGTTAATCTACAAAATGTAATCATCTGAAATAACTTTGCTTTTCGGGTGACGTCACCCTCTTACTTTTCAAACCCTATACAAAACACATTTTTATTTCCGTAACTTTCGGCATATTTCCGGGTAAACTTGATATTCCGCAGGGGGAAAAAAGTGTAGGGTGGGGTTTGATTTTATCTATCAAGAATTGAGTGGATCATAAAAAGTGAGTATTGCCGCTGACTATCACACCTGGAGTCGCTAGTTTGAATTCAGGGTGTGCTGAGAGACGTCAGCCAGGTCTCCTTAGCAACCAAATTGGCCCGGTTGCCAGGGAGGGTAGAGTCACATGGGGTAACCTCCTCACGGTCGCTATAATGTGGTTCTCAGTGGGGCGTGTGGCGAGTTGTGCGTGGATGCTGCGGAGAATAGCGTGAAGCTTCCACACCTGCTACGTCTCCACGGTAACGCGCTCAACAAGCCACGTGATAAGATGCGAGGATTGACGGTCTCAGACGTGGAGGCAACTGAGATTCGTGCTCGGTCACCCGGATTGAGGCGAGTCACTATGCCACCACGAGGACTTAAGAGCGCATTGGGGATTGGGCGTTCCAAATTGGGGCGTTTCATCCCAGAATGGAGTCAGGTGGTTGGAGGAGATTGAATTTAGGTATTCTATACTGATACTGTACCAATCTTATGGGTCAGTAAGTGTTTGTCCAGTTCTGGAAGGGTCGTACAGCAGCCTAAACTCACATCCTGAGCGTTGATTTCTGAAATAAAGAAAAACACATTATATTAAACAGAGTAGGTGAAACTTTGAAATGCTGCATCCCCATTTTAAAGAGAAGGTTTCTGAAAGGATTAGATGCAGTTTGTCTCTTTAATCCTGAAAGAAGGATTCGTTTTGGCATTAACTGAGATAGCCTGGTTAAGAGACAATGAAGATTAACAGCAGGTGCACGCATGAATCAAACACCTTATTCTCAGGTATGCTTTGATATTTATCCTCACATTTTATATCCTTTTAAATGTTGTTTCTGCTTCAGTGAAGTCAGTTTCAGCTTATTTGGCTGGTCACAAACAAATGACTTACTGTGTCTAGTAGAAAGTATCAAACGTCTTCTAAAACCCTGATCAAACTCAACCCATGAAAAATACAAGGATAGACATGAAATTGTTCTTTTAATTTCTTTCAGATAAATCATATAAAACTCAATTAATTATTCATGAACTGGCCAAAGAATTTAAAGGGGCAGCATTAATTTAAAAAACATACATTTTAATATTAGACAATTTTAAAGTCACTATTGTTTTATGTAATTGTTCTAGAGTCTATACAGTATTTAATGCAATTACATCAGAAGTTACTGTAATTAAATTACAAAACAATTAAGAGTAATCTCTTACTTTACACCAAAAACTGCTATTTTGACCAAAATAGCATGGTAAATTGTAAGTATGTTTATTTATATAGTGAACTTATAGGCTGTAATTAATTACAGTTTTAAAGTTGCTAATTCACTAAATCAACCTAGTATTTTGCTAATTTAAAGGCTTTAAACGTTCAAATTAAACGAATATACCAACTGTCACTAATTACACAGATATTTATTTAATCAGCCAGAGTCTGTATCTTCAGTTTCACATGATCTACATCACAGAGAAAATATACACTTACCGTTCATTTGATTCTGAATACGGAAAAATCAGTCGAAGATCAATACAACTTTAAAAACTAACCGATAATGCCAATTTCACCATGTGCTCGGGTGAAGACTCGTTTAATGACAAACGTTACTGGCTGTTTCTGTTCATTCCTGCAGATGGCGCTCTGTGGCTCAAACAGTCGAATCCTCCATTGAAGTACATTCAAATCTCAGCACATTTCGTTGTTTTATTTTGTACATCATTATATTAAAAGTTATAATCTTTTAAATCAGTCCAATGGTAGGTATCTGTTGTACAAAGCAATCTCTATGTGTTGCTATATCGCTCTAATTACTTTTTTTATCTTCACCCAGGTATCACAAACGACTGTGATTGGTCCGTTCTGAAAGGCGTTGAGAAAAGTAACATAATAAAGATATTTGTCCGTTACTGGTCAAAGATTTTATTCCGTGTTTGAATTTATATTAATTATATTTAATTTACTTATTATTATTTTAAAATATGGGAATAAACGTGTAAAATATTTATCGCTATAATTAAATACATCTAGTTTTTTAAATCTCCACCTTGTTATATCAAACAACTGTGATGAGCGCATTCTGAAAAGCGCTGAGAAAAGTAACATTGTCTGTTTTTTTATCTATACACATCCTTTTTGCTTTACAAATTCTTAATTGTATTTTATCTATCTATCTGTCTGTCTGCCACTCTATCTTTCTATCTCTCTATCTGTCTGTCTGTCTCGCTGTCTGTTTCTCTATCATCTATCTCTCTCTCTATCTGTCTGTCTGTCTGTCTATCTATCTATCTATTTGTCTATCTGTCTATCTGTCTGTCTGTCTTTCTGTCTGTCTGTCTGTCTCTCTGTCTGTCTTTCGGTCTGTCTGTCACTCTGTCTGTCTGTCTGTCTGTCTGTCTATCTGTCTGTCTGTCTGTCTCTCTATCTGTCTTTCGGTCTGTCTGTCTCTCTGTCTATCTATCTGTCTGTCTGTTTGTCTTATGGTCTGTCTTTCGTTATGTCTGTCTGTCTGTCTGTCTGTCTATCTATCTATTTGTCTGTCTATCTATCTGTCTGTCTGTCTCTCTATCTGTCTTTTGGTCTGTCTGTCTCTCTGTCTGTCTTTCATTCTGTCTGTCTATCTATCTGTCTGTCTGTCTCTCTATCTGTCTTTTGGTCTGTCTTTCGGTCTGTCTGTCTTTCATTCTGTCTATCTGTCTATCTGTCTGTCTGTCTGTCTATCTATCTATTTGTCTGTCTATCTATCTGTCTGTCTGTCTCTCTATCTGTCTTTTGGTCTGTCTGTCTCTCTGTCTGTCTTTCATTCTGTCTGTCTATCTATCTGTCTGTCTGTCTCTCTATCTGTCTTTTGGTCTGTCTTTCGGTCTGTCTGTCTTTCATTCTGTCTATCTGTCTATCTGTCTGTCTGTCTCTCTGTCTGTCTTTCATTCTGTCTGTCTTTCTTGATGAGAAATCTTTGTTAAAAACTTTGACTGATATTATTTCTGGTTTATTCATGACACATGTTGTGTTTTTTGTAAATGTACCCAAACTGTCAGTTCATCTAAGAACAGGCATCTCGGTTTGTTCAGAAGACAGAGCACCAAGGAAATGTCTGCCAGATATTTCTGCCCATGTAAAGGTCAGCGTTGCTCATTTTGAACAATGGTAGTGCATCATTTCAGTGACATGCAGCTGTGCCCCTCGTAGTAACAGGCCATAAATATCACAGTGCTGCCGAATTCTCGGTGCCCTTTAAATCAAATGTGTGATCTGTACACATGCCTCTCATTGATAAATGTGACCCTGACAAAGTGCCCATCCTTTCCAAAGCCAAAAATAAGAGCCATCTTTGACGCTAAAGTGCAAATCAGCATCACCTAGCAGGTCTCTTTACCGAGAAGTGGACCGTTTGCACATTTAGTGGAAGAATTAGACCACCAATAAAAACACCGTGTGGCCCAACACAACTGGTGCACCCATCATTCATAACATTTGATATTCCACTATAGCCACATGCACGTTTGCTGATTGAAGCTGAAGAACTATAAGTGCGTTTACAAGAACTTCACCAGGTGATGAAGTCCATAATAATCTGTTTGACCAGACTGACCTTGAACAACAGGAATGGAGTAGTGTTGTAGTAGAGCATGTGGAGGTGATCACCAGGACCAAAGATCTAGAAAAACATAAACAGACATCAACAATCTCCAAAAGAAGATGTCTTTAAAATTCAACACTTGAAAATGATTTCACATAATGTAAAAATGCGACTGTAGAAGCTCAAAGTCAACAAAGTGGTTATTGTAAGTTACCAAATATGGCGGACAATACATGTCATTTTGCAGTAAAATACAGTAAATTAAATAATAAATCACAAGTATGAATTACCCAATAATTTATGATGTCTACCAGGGGTCGGCAACCTTTTTGACATGAGCGCTATTGTTTTTTTCCCGGTTGATGGCTCTTTTAACAAGACAATTCATGTACTTACAGTAAAATACTGTTGAATTTATATGTTTGTTAATACAAAGTATGATTCACCTGATAATTTACAGCAAAAAAAATATTAAAAATAATTATCCCAGACATCCCTGTGTGACACATCATACATAATTGGTTAACTGTAATTCCCTTTACCATAAATGGTGGAATATTATACTAGATTTACCAAAAAAAGACATGCAATTTTACAGTAAAATATTGTAAATGAAGTCAAACAAATCAACGTATATATTAAGTAAAAATTATAAATTACGTTATAATTTTTGGTGAAAACCCTTTATTAATTATAACATAAAAAATTACTGTACTTATGGTCGAATATTTTTTTACATTTAGACGTTTGTAAATAAAGTATGTCACTTTACAGTAAAATATAATTTACAGTAAAAAACTGAAAACAAAAAACAAAAACACAGTTAAAAGATGCATCAAAATAATTGATAAATTATACTTTACCAGACACGGTGGAAAATGATACTAGATATAACAATACAATACATTGTAATTTTATTGTAAAATATTGTAAATTAAGTAAAAAGTATAAATTACCGTATAATTAATGGTGAAAATCTGTATTAATTATTCTAACAAGACAATTTGTGTACTTACAGTAAAATATTGTTACATTTTGAAGTTTGAAAAAATAAATATGAGTCACATTATAATTTACAGTAAAACCAATAAAAATAAAAATGTCTAGAAGTCCCTGCGTGACTCATCATAAATAATGTGCTAATTGTAAATTAACATTCATGGTGGAAGATTATTCTACGTTTAAGAAGACAATACGTGTAATTTTGCTGCAAAATACAGTAAAAAAAAGGTACAAATAAATGTAGTAAGAAATTAATAAAAAGTATAATTTACTTTATAATCTTCTGTGAAAACCTTTATTAATTTTAACATTAGCAAAGTGCTTAAACATGCTAAAAACGTGCTAGCATCATGCTAACACATGCTAGCATCGCCTAGCGAAGTCTTAAAACATGCTAAAAACGTGCTAGCATCATGTTAACACATGCTAGCATTGCCTAGCGAAGTGTTAAAACATGCTAAAAACGTGCTAGCATCATGCTAAAAACGTGCTAGCATCATGCTAACACATGCTAGCATCCCCTAGAGAAGTGTTAAAACATGCTAAAAATGTGCTAGCATATTGCTAACACATGCTAGCATCGCCTAGCGGAATTCTAAAACATTCTAAAAACGTGTCAGCATCATGCTAAAACATGTTGGGATCGCGTAGCTAAGTGTTAAAACATGTTAAAAACTTGCTAGCATCATGCTAACACATTCTAGCATCGCCTAGCTAAGTGCTAAAACATGCTAAAAACGTGTTAGCATCATGCTAACACATTCAAGAATCGCCTAGCAAAGTGCTAAAACATGCTAAAAACGTGCTAGCATCATGCTAACACATGCTATTATTGCCTAGCAAAGTGCTTAAATATGATAAAAAATGTGCTAGACAATGCTAACACATTCTAGCGTCTCATAGTTATGTGATAAAACATAACATCCACATGCTATAATCATGAAAAACACATGAGAGGAACATTTTAGGTTATAACATGTGATTTGATGCGTTTTGCCACTGCAAGCACCACTCACATATTTGGAAATGTACATTCTAGTTAAATTACTGTAAAAAATAAAACGACAAAAAAACAAAAGCAGTAAAAGGATGTTTCCAAATGTCAATTTTTTGCTATGTTTATGCAACACAATCTCATGAAAATTCAAACATATTTTACAAGTTGTTTGATTTTGTTAGTATGAATAAGTTCGATTTCATCACATGCAAATGCCCAGATGTCTAATGCGGGCGTTAAGGACATGCTTATTAATATTATGCCCTCACCCAAACCCCTTATCTAAATGTAACCAATCAGTAGCGCGAGTAAACAGGACAGGAAGCTGTTGTGTGTGACAGAAGCAAGTGATTGTCGCATATTAGATGGAACGATGTCCAGCGACGTCATTGGCTGTAATGAAAGTCGTAGGAATTCAAACGAGTTCATATGAATTAGCCACATTTAGAAGTCGTACGAATCCTGACGATTTCGCCGTGAGAGTGTGCAGGTTTATGCATTTAATGGAATTTATGTGATGCTTTATTCTTAAGTTGCCATGACAACAGGCCTGCCAATGCCCAGCAGCCAGTTCTGTGTGGTGAGACAGCAGGTCCATGTGACCCTGAGCGCTCTTCAGGCACGAGTCCGTCTCCCTCGACATGTGTCTGTGTAGAGATAGATCATATAGAAGGATCTAGAATTAACTGTATGCTTTGATGAAATACGTCATTCCTGTTCTGCAGTCCCCTTTGAGCTCAGAAAAGTGGACAAATTAAAATGGTTCTGTTGTCAATTTGTCATTAAAGTCTATAGCAGACTTCCACCTATTGATGAGTTCATTCACTAACAATATAATCAAAGTATTTTTAATCATGTGCATTTATTCATGTTATAATGTCAGTTCATATGTTCATATGTACGTCTGTTTGCGTTTCTGTGACAGTGGAAATGTGCAACAATAAACAAGGAGAAAATACACAATATTTTTGAATTTGTAGAGCGGAAAAACAAAGTTTGTGAGATGTTTTTGGAAAGTAACCTAAAGTAAAGTAATTAATAATGTGAAAAACATTCTGAGATTTTGAATGCTCCTTAAGTTTTTAACTTTTTTAAATTTTTTTATCTATGCTTTAACCGTAACTATATGCAGTGTTGGGTAAGTTACTCTAAAAATTGTGTTAATTACTAACGACTAATTACATCTTCCTCAGTGTAATAATTACTCTGTCTGAAAAATTATAGTATTAATTATAACTAATTACTTTCTGAAACCCATATCAACCTCGACCAAATGAAAAATATATGGATGGACATTAAATATTTTAAATAAATCATATAAAATTATATTAATTATTCATGAACTGGCCTGAGAATTTAGCGTTTGGGGCAGCGTTAAATTAGAAAACATATATTTTAACATCAGACGATTTTGTATTCATTATTGTTTTATATAGGGTTAGGGGTTCTATAGTCTATACAGTATTTAACACAATTGTTATTGAAAATGTTATTAAATTACTGCAATATATTACTTAGTAATGCATTACACCCAAACACTGGCCATTGCACATTTCGGAAGGAAATAGACAATTTATATAACACAATAAAATTCGCATTGAATATCAGAACGTGGGACTTTTATTTTAAAGAAAATAAAGCAGGAAGTCCATATGACGCTGTGCTTTTATTGTGGACGTCATTTCCGGTCGTCGCCACTGGCAGAGGTGAAAAGAAAAAAATACTTCGAGCAGATTTAACATTTAATTCGGATCTAACGGCGAAATGTGGATTTTATTCCATTTATCCCATAATAGAATATAAACGCGGATGGACGTACATCTGAAATAACAACAAAACACGACATAAAAGTGAAGGAACTGGGCGAGTAAACTCGATTCTTATTAAGTTGAATTGAAATTCAGACTTAAACTCGTTTATAGGGAATTAACAGTCGAATCCACATTTAAACTTTAATTAAACCGAGTCAAATTGAATATCACAGCAGATATAACAATATTAAACATCATTTTTTGAATGCAGTCCCTTAACAGGCATTAAAAGACCATAATAATAATCTAGATGTTATCATAAAATAAGGTATTATTACGAAATAGATTATTAAAAGTCCTGTTGTCATTATAAAATCATAGTTTGCATTGCAATGGCTGCTCACAGTGTTTAAGTGAGATTATCAGAGCCTCATTCACATTATAAATAAATCTGATTACATTATTATAATGAATAATTGTCTTGTTATAATAGGGATTTAGTGAAATGGCTGTGAGATAGACTTAAAGTTTTTATTAGTTTCATGTGATGCACTAAGGTTAATTGGGTGAAAATCAGATTAGAAGAATCCTGTTCACATTAGACATTCTGATGATATCAATAATCCACTGGTTTATATTAGAGATTCATGATATTGACTGTTGAAAGTGCAGTTTCCTATATGAGGTGCTGAGCTCAAGTGGGTGTTTTTTTAATGGGAGGCGGGTTGATTTGCTCTGAGATCAGTGGGCGAATCTTGCACAGATGGCGGAGGTACCGGCTCTGGGCCGGTTGGAGTCCCTGGCCCGGTATGTTCACAAAGCAGCCAGTGAGGGGCGAGTCCTGACCCTGGCTGCCCTTCTGCTGAACCACTCCACGGTCCAGACCCGATACCTGCTGGAGTTTGTGACCCAAGTGGCCGGACAGAGATCCACACCGCTAATTATTGCTGCTCGGAATGGACATGACAAGGTCGTCCGGCTGCTTTTGGATCATTACAAGGTGGACACTGAACAAACGGGAACTGTCAGGTTTGACGGGTGAGTTTTTATCTCTTGGATAGTTTGCCCAAAAACAAAACAACTAAAGGCGATGCTTGGCTGAATAGAGACAGCCTCAGTCACCATTCACTTTCATTGTTTGGAGAAAAGAAGTTGAGCTCCGAAAATGACATGACAAGCAACATTAAGTATCATAAAAGTAGTCTGTACAATGCATGCATTCTGTTCTACATATTCTGACGTCATACAACAGTTTTGTGTTGTAAAAGCCCCAATTTAAGCCATTATTCACTGAAAATCTTCCCCTCCACCAGAGCTCTTAAATCTTTAAAAAAAAAAAAGTATATTCAAATGTGGCACGGCAGGTTTGACTTAAACGATAAATTATCAGCAGGTGCGTAGGAAAATGTTTTCTTGTTTAATTTCTCATTACAGCAACGCGTCTGGATTCACAAATAGGACCATTAAATGTTGTAAAAACAAAATAAACAGTAAAAAATAAAAAACTCAAAGGTTAAAAGAAATTATAAGTGATCCGATTTAAATTAGTATTTTATGAGAGACTCAACAATGTAGAAACTAATCACGTCATGCTAAGTTTGAATATACTAAAGCTCAAATGAGATTTAAGACCTCAGACGGAGGGGTAGATTTTCTTCAAATCCAAAGTACGAGTTGACTACTATTTATGATTTTTATGGTACTTTTATGTTTTGTTTTTTGTGGCTTTTTTTGAGCTTTACAATCCCAGTCCTAATAATACATTCGTCATGACAATTACGCTGTAATTGATGTGTCTTTCACTCTTACAGGTACATTATTGATGGAGCCACGGCTCTTTGGTGCGCAGCAGGCGCTGGGCATTTCGAGGTGGTTCGCTTGCTGGTCTCGCACAGTGCCAATGTGAACCACACAACACTCACTAACTCCACCCCTCTCAGGGCCGCGTGCTTCGATGGCCGCCTGGACATTGTACAGTACCTTGTAGAGCACGCCGCAGACATCAGCATTGCCAATAAGTACGACAACACTTGTTTGATGATAGCGGCCTACAAGGGTCACACAGACGTTGTTTACTTCCTGCTTCAATGCGGAGCGGATCCAAACATCAAAGCTCACTGTGGGGCTACTGCGCTGCACTTTGCTGCCGAGGCCGGGCATCTAGACATTGTGAAGGAGCTTGTACGATGCCAAGCAGCTATGGCGGTTAACGGCCATGGAATGACGCCCCTAAAGGTGGCAGCAGAGAGCTGTAAAGCGGACATTGTAGAGTTGCTGCTTTCGCACACAGATTGCGATGTGGATAGCCGGATCGAGGCGCTAGAACTGCTTGGCGCATCCTTTGCCAACGACCGTGAGAACTATGACATTCTTAAGACCTACAACTACTTGTTCCTGGCCATGCTAGAACGATATCGCGATCCAGAGAGTGTCATTGTCAAGGAGATGCCGGCACCTGTTGAGGCATACGGAGGACGGGCGGAATGCCGAACATTGCGAGAGTTGGAGGCTATTAGGCACGATCGCGATGCATTACACATGGAAGGCCTCATGATTCGTGAAAGAATTCTGGGTGCTGATAACATTGACGTGTCGCATCCCATAATATACCGTGGTGCCGTCTATGCCGACAACATGGAGTTCGAGCACTGCATTAAGCTGTGGTTGCACGCCTTGCATTTGCGTCAACAAGGAAACCGCAACACGCATAAAGACCTCTTGAGATTTGCCCAAGTGTTCTCGCAAATGGTGCACTTAAAGGAGCCAGTCCAGGCATCGGATGTGGAACAGGTTTTGTGCGCCAGCGTCCAGGAGATCCGCCGCAGCAAGGCGCGCGTGCAAACCGCCACGGATGTGGAGTTGCCGGTGGCCACTGACAACTATGAATCCAACGTGTTCACCTTCCTCTACCTGGTTTGCATCTCCACAAAAACACAGTGCAATGAAGAGGAAAGAGCACGCATAAACAAACAGATCTATGACCTGATACAACTCGATCCGCGCTCCAGAGAGGGGTCCTCACTTTTGCATCTAGCGGCGAGCTCTAGTACACCTGTAGATGACTTTCATACCAACGACGTGTGCAGTTTTCCCAACGCACAAGTGACGAAGCTGCTAATAGACTGTGGCGCACAGGTCAACGCAGTCGATCACGATGGAAACAGCCCGTTACACCTCATAGTGCAATACAACCGTCCAATCAGTGACTTCCTCACCCTCCATGCCATCATTATTAGCCTCGTAGAAGCGGGCGCTCATACGGACATGACCAACAAGCAAAAGAAGACTCCTCTTGATAAAAGTACAACTGGTGTTTCAGAAATCCTTCTGAAGACTCAAATGAAGATGAGTCTGAAGTGTCTGGCTGCTCGTGCCGTTCAACAACACCAGATCTTGTATCGCAACCAGATCCCTAAAAATCTAGAAGAGTTTGTCGAATTTCACTGACACTTAATTTTATTTTTTATCAAACCCGGTTTTTACGTTTTGTGAAATGGTGCTGATGACTCTTGAACCGATGTTAGATGTTTCTTCCTTATTTATGAACTCGGCACAATTTTCGTAATTGTAGAACATGCATATCCTATTTTATTTGTTGATCCATTTGAGACCTCCGTGTTTTATTCCAAAGGAACTGATCATCCCTGGGATATTGACACTTTAGAATGGAGCTTCAAGTTAGTTTTTTTTAGTTTCAAATCAAAGAGGACATTGATACTTATACAGGCAACAATAAAGACTCTTTTGTAATATTAGATTCGTCGTTTGGGTTTTGGAAAGCGACAGGATCGATTTAAGCGTATATTGAACTTGGGTTATGACATATGAACGGCTCTGTTGAACAGCTGCTCTTTTGCCAACTCTTTCATATTGTTTTGTTTTCTTAACATATTTTATAAAAGGTTTATTTAAAACAAAGTCTAAAATGTATATTTTGTAAGGAATCAATAGCCGAGTGTTGATGTCCTGAAGCTAAACTCTTCTGTGCCAGGCAATTTTATTTTAATACTAAATGTGCCTGTAACTAGACATTGGACATTTAGTATTATTGTTGTTATTATTATTAGTTCCATTTTTTTTTTTCCTTTAAACATGAAGACACTGTAATGCCAATTAGTGAGTAATTTTGACTTGCATATTAACAAACTCAATTTGAGTTATGGGGCCTTAAATTGAATGGTGCTTGTGTGTGTGTGTGTGCGCGTAAGCTAGCATGTGTTACTGCTTTTAACTGTGTGTGCTTGAATGCATGTTTGCATGGATGTGTTGGAATTTGAATGTCAAGGTTTTTTTTTTTTAAAACCTCTGCATTTGCACCATGTTTTAGTCTTTATTTACTGTTGATTGGTCAATGTGCCATACAGTAGTTTTTATTTCCAAATCAAACAAGATTAAAAAGAAATATCAAACACGTATGCGAGATTCTATGCGATTAAATTTTTTTTTTATTAATTTGGTTGACACTTGATTCAAAACTGAGAGGAGGATGTGAAAAGAAAAATAAATGGGTCTGAAATGGTAATTTATCTGTCTTAAAGGGATAGTTCATCAAGAAGTGTATTTATTCATCATTTACTTGAGTTTTGCAAACCTATGTGACTGCCTTCTGTTGAGCACGCTGTTAGTCTCAGTCACCATTCACTTTAATTGCAGCTTTTTTCCACATACAATTAAAGTTAATTGTGACTCATGTTAACATTCTGCCTAGCATCTACTTTTGTGATGACAATTGAAGGATGATATGTTTGTTTAAATGTGGGTAAATGTATATTTGTTCATTCAATAGCGTTCTACATACATTTGACGTTTAATTACAAATTACTATGTATTATTGACGCAATTTATGTGATAAGCTAACTTGAGAAATGGATATGAATTTGGGATTTTCTTAGTATTTCTTATGTCCCAAATGTCGCATTCAGTTCACACAATCCATGTCACAAATTTGCTCACATTTGATTGGTGGTCTACATATATTTCTTCAATTTACAAAATAACTATTTTAATAAGTTAAATTTAAATTAAGAAATTAAAAGTTTCACTCAAATTATTATGTTGGTGATATTACTTATAAACCCCCCCCTGAAAATAAATATCTGAGTATGAAAAGCTGACATAAATGTTACATCAGATTGCAAATAGTGTGTATCTCTTATCACTGTCAATCACGTACATCACCGTTTCAATTATTGGCCTGTTGTTGCAGACCCATAATGACGTTTTGGGTGTATAGAGCCAATGAAAATCCAATGTAACAGTTACCATTGACTTCTATGTATATTTAGATAAAAAGGATTGCGTTACTTGAACGAACAGTGCAATAGTGATGTGTCTTATCTTTGCCAATATATTGAAATGCCAACAGAGTAACTTGCCATTGCCGGAGTTCTGATAGAATTGTAGGAAAAGCTGTGTTTCCCGTGTGCATCTCCATTATATCAGTTATAATAAAATGACTCCGAACACCTACTTTTTACCCAGACATTGTAAACACAGTCTTTTTATTCTGGTTCAGACTCATATCTCATATACAGGATTCAGTTTTATATTAATTGTCCACTTTCGTTAGTGTAACAATAAATATTCTGCCTCTTAAAGCTCACACAAATTACATCTGGCACATTCAGTCGCCATCTATATATGCAAAACAATGTCAACAATTGCATTTGTCACATGGATTTAAATGACAAGATTATTAAAATGAGTGGCTATAGAATCCCCACAGTGTCTTTGACCGCTGTAAAGCCATTTCATGACAGTAATATGATTTCTGAGGAGAATATATTGATTGTATTGTATTTTTTTTATCCCCTTTTCTCCCCAATTTGGTATGGCCAATTCCCTCTACTTAGTAGGTCCTTGTGGTGGCGCAGTTACTCGCCTCAATCCGGGTGGTAGAGGACAAGTCTCAGTTGCCTCCGCTTCTGAGACCGTCAATCCGCGCATCTTATCACGTGACTCGTTGTGCATGACACCGCGGAGACTCGCAGCATGTGGAGACTCATGCTACTCTCCATGATCCACACACAACTCACCACACGCCCCATTGAGAGAACCACTAATCACCACCACGAGGAGTTTACCCCATGTGACTCTACCCTCCCTAGCAACCGGCCCAATTTGGTTGCTTAGGAGACCTGGCTGGAGTCACTCAGTACGCCCTGGATTGGAACTCGTGACTCTCGGGCTGGTAGTTAGTGCCAATACTTGCTAAGCTACCCAGGCTCCCGAAAATAAATTGATTTCTGCGAACATTTCTATTGGAACATTTGCAAGAGTGACTTTTGACTTGACAGTGGTCATATGAAATATCCTGTAGTGTGAAGTACTATACTTATTTTTTTTAAACAACATCTCATTCTTAATTGAAATTCATAAGCATTAAGTTCAAAATGTTTTTAAGATCATGAGAAACAAATTAAAGCAAACCTTTGACTCGTAGTATACATAAATGTTAATCTCAAGTATATTAAAAAAAAGTTCATGTCCATGTCATATAAATACCCTAAAGTACCTTTACTTTCTCATTCTAATATGGGACAGTCAGTGTAAAATTATGAAAAACATACAAGGTAAATAGATATGGAAAGATTTAGTTTGATTCTGAATCTCAGAAAACATTGTATATGAATGTAAAATTATCATTGGATGAAAAAGCAGAAGTTAAAGTGGCAACAAAACGTATTAAGGTGCATGATATTAATAATTTTATGGTTAAATATTCTATTATTGTATGTATTACATTTTATTGCTGAAATCTATTTTAAAAAACACTTTTACAAACATCAAGTTCAAAGTCCTTTACAATGTGCAAGTGAATTTACTGAATTTTAAACATTTGCCTTCCACAATCTGAGGTTTGTCACAGTTCACAAATATTTTTATCGGCACCACAAAGACAAGAAATGTCCCACTCTTGTGGATTTATTGGTTTGTCTGCTCTGAATTTTCCTCAAACAAACGTCTGATTAAAAAAAAAATCATTTGTCTTGTAGTTTAACCGTCGTCCATATAAAAAGTCTCAGACTAGCCACATTAGCAGCGACTTTCTGTTTTTAATTGACGCACAAACACGGCTAAGGGAAGAAAGCTGATTGGTTCCTCATCAGAGTGCAGGAGGGCGTGGCAGTACAGAGGAGCAGCTGATTGGCTGATTGCCTCACACCCGAGTCTGGAGTATCCCTGAGCAATTGGCTGTGGAAGCGGTTGCCACGCGGTTGCCATGGCATTACCGATCTTCTGCTGACTTGTCATTGGATGACTGTTCGTCCTTCTTTCTCTTTTGCCTGTGGAAGAATCCAAGCTGTGGACGACAAGAAGAAAACGTGGCTATTATAATTGTTTGGTACGTAAATAAATTATGAAAGAGTCCTTTGAATTGTAAACTTAAACAAGTCATAAAATATGTTTATGTTCTTATGTAAACTGTTCGATATGTCAATTTAGAGCTACTTTTTGAGCTAAAAAAGTAGCTAAAAACATTAATGGATAGTGAAACATTAATGGACAGAAATGATTATATACAAATTATATATATATGTATACATGTAACCTGAATTACAGAATCAGATTACAAAAATAAAGTACTTGTCCTTACATTTAATTACATTTGAAAATACTCATAATAAGATTAATGTTGTTTTCTAAGGATTACATATTAATCAGGCATCATAATTTATTGATCCATCAAATGATTTTTCCATTTCATAAACCTTCAAACAGTTTCGCGATTTGCTTTTGGACTCCAAAAATGTAAAATAAAAATGTATTTTTGCTACCATTTTTGAGATGTTGATTCACAAATATACCATAACTGGTGTGATCAGTTACCACTATTGATGCTGTTTGTAATGCTAAAATTGACGGTGTAAGAATATTTTATTTGCCTTTTTTATTATACTCAGAAACAAATAACGAGTTGTCCTATTTTGATCCATTAAGCAAGTTTTTTACTTTACATTTAAGAAATATTTTGTCAAAATGCTAAAAGCTTATCCTACTCAAATGCATGTGGCATTGAATACATTCAGAACAGAAGTAATCCAAAAGCAATCTTAAAACCTTAAAAATATAATCCAAAAAATGATGATACCGACTACATTTTAAATTACGTCATTTGTAATCAGTACCAGATTACAATTCAGAAGTAATCTACCAGCATTGTTTATTTGTAGGTTGATTCCCTTGAAAAATATATTGACTTTGTGGCTCTTGAAAATCTTTGGAAAGTGCACTACAATAATACAAAAATAAGGAATTATTTTATGATGCTTTTCATTCCCAACAATAAATACTACATAATCTTATACTAATAATAATCGTGACTGAAAACGGTCCCAGACCTTCCAGAGCGCAAGCACCAGCAGGGCGAGAAGCTGCAGTCCACCCAAAGTACTTCCAATAATCACCCAGACCGGAATTCTGTAATCTTCCTCCTTCCTGATCTCCAGGATTATCTACAACATCACAAACCAAAACATTATAGTCACATTCTTGGAGGAAATGAATGTTCCAGATATGTACAAATTAAGATTTATGCTTATTAAAAACTTATGCTGGTTTTAGTCTTTTACAGTCTTTTTTTAGGGAGAAATCAGAACATGTTTTGAGATTAATGTTTAATGAGATTGTTGTGTGTGAGCATTCTCAGCCACAAGGGGGAAGTATATGTGCAACTTGAAATATTTCTAGAAGTTCCCAAAGGTATTTCAGGTCAATTTCCATCTGCCAGTCAGAAAGGACTTAAGAGATTATTGATCTGTTGTTTTGAACAAAACATACCAACACTTCACAGAAAAACTGATCAATTTTATTTACTCTAATAATTTATGGAAATCAACTTGCCTTTTTCATTATATACACTACTATATCCTCCTATTTGTATTGCACACACACAAACACACACATATATATACACCGATCAGCCACAACATTAAAACCAACTGCCTAATATTGTGTAGGTCCCCCTCGCACCACCAAATCAGCACCAACCACAGTATTCAATTGTACAGAGCGGTTATCTGAGTTACTGTAGACTTTGTCACTTATAACCAGTCTGGCCATTCTCCGTTGACCTCTTTCATCAACAAGGCATTTCCGTCCACAGAACTGCTGCTCACTGGATGTTTTTTTGGTTTTGGCACCATTCTGAGTAAATTCTAGAGACTGTTGTGTGTGAAAATCCCAGAAATACTCAAACCAGCCCATCTGGCACCAACAATCATCCATGTGATTATCTAATCAGTCAATCGTGTGGCAGCAGTGCATAAAATCATGCAGATTCAGGTCAGGAGCTTCAGTTAATGTTCACATGAACCATCAGAATGGGGAAAAAATGTGATCTCAGTGATTTGGACCATGGCATGATTGTTGGTGCCAGACGGGCTTGTTTGAGTATTTCTGGGATTTTCACACACAACAGTTGCTAGAGGGTATAGAGAATGGTGCCAAAAACAAAAAACTTCCTTCTGTGGATCGCAAAAGGAGATGTTCGAAAGAATGTTCACTCTCAGTCACCATTGACTTTCATTGTATGGAAAAAAGATGCAGTGAATTTGAATAGTGACTGAGGCGGTCAGTCCCCAATATTCCACCTAACACTCCTTTTGTGTTTCATGTAAAAAAATAAATAACTGAAACTGGTTGGAACGGCAGTTTATATTTTTTTGTGAACTTCGTTTTCTATTAATTTACTGTGTTTTACAGTGTTCTTATGGTACTCACGTGTCTCGTTGGTCTTTCTTCATGTAGAAACATTGGACTGGAGGAGCTCAGTTCTACTGCAGCCGTCAGAATCAGCTCTAACCTTTTAAATTTCACCTGCACCATCAATAGAAGAGTGAAAAGAAGCTTTCAGCGTTCATCTCACCAGCTAAAACCAGCTTAACATGGTCAAGCTAGAATTTTGGAACACGGTAGGTGGTTTGTTGCTGGTGTAATTCAACCAGCTAGTATGAACATGATCTGGTACAGTGGCATGCAAAAGTTTGGGCACCCCTGGTCAAAATGTATGTTTCTGTTAATAGTTAAGTGAGTAGAAGATGAACTGATCTCCAAAAGGCATAAAGTTAAAGATGAAACATTCTTTTCAAACTTTTTAGCAATATTAGTGTATTATTTTTATTTTGTACAATTTTAGAGTGAAAAAAGGAAAGGAGCACCATGCAATAGTTTGGGCACCCCAAGAGATTTGAGCTCTCAGATAACTTTTGCCAAAGTTTCAGACCTTAATTAGCTTGTTAGGGCTATGGCTTGTTCACAATCATCATTTGAAAAGGCCAGGTGATGCAAATTTCAAAGCTTTATTCATAGTCTTACTCCTCAAATCTTGTCCTAATAATCAGCAGCCATGGGTTCCTCTAAGCAGCTGCCTAGCACTCTGAAAATTAAAAAAAAATGATGGCCACAAAGTAGGAGAAGGCCATAAGAAAAAAACAGCAAGGCGTTTTCAGGTAGCTGTTTTCTCAGTTCTTAATGTAATTAAGAAATGGCACTTAACAGGAATGGTGGAGGTCAAGTTGAGGTCTGGAAGACCAAGATAACTTTCAGATAGAACTCCTCGAAGGATTACTAGAAAGGCAAATCAAAACCCCTGTTTGACTGCAATAGACCTTAAGGAAGATTTAGCAGACTCTGGAGTAGTGGTGCACTGTTCAACTCCTACTGCACAAATATGACCTTTATGGAAAAGTCATGAGAAGAAAACCTTTCCTGCATCCTCACCACTAATTTCAGCTTCAGAGGTTTGCAAATGAACATCTAAACAAGCCTGATGCATTATAGAACCAAGTCCTGCAGACTGATGAAGTTAAAATATAACCTTTTGGCCGCAATGAGCGCAATGACCTTTGTTTGGAGAAAAAAGGTGCTGAATTTCATGAAAAGAACACCTCTCCAACTGTTAAGCATGGGGTGGATCGATCATGCTTTGGGCTTGAGTTGATGCCAGTGGCACAGGGGAACATTTCTCTGGTAGAGGAAAGATTCAATTAAATACCAGCAAATTCTGGAAGCAAACATCACAACATCTGTAAAAAGCTGAAGATGAAAAGAGGATTGTTTCTACAACAGGATAATGATTCTAAACACACCTCAAAATCTACAATGGACTACCTCAAGAGGCGCAAGCTGATGGTTTTGGCATGGCCCTCACAGTCCCCTGACCTAAACATCATCGAAAATCTGTGGATAGACCTGAAAAGGGCAGTGCATGCAAGACGGCCCAAGAATGGGCTAAAATCCCCCAATCAAGAACTGAAAGACATTTAGCTGGCTACAAAAAGCTTTCACTAGCTGGGATACTTGCCAGGGGGTGTTACTAAGTACTGACCATGCAGGGTGCCCAAACTGTTGCATGCCACTGTATATAAAGGGTCTTGAAGTTGGCTTTATGTATACCAGATGAGATACTCACAGCTAATAATGAGTGATAATCAAGCCATCCTGCTGCTGTGATGCTAACATCTCCCTGTGGAATCAGGTTGATTCTACACTGCACGAATAACGCGTCACTGGTGGAAGTGTTCTGTAGAAACAATTACACTACATTAAACAGCATGCACAATGCTGCATCTGATGATTCAAATGGCTTTGATTGCATTTGGAAACAGAATGTGCCAGAGAGGAAACTGAATCTCCATCCAAACTTAATCAAATATGTGCTAAAGCTGTGAGTTTAATTCAAACAAATGGCTTTCCAATTTGGACAAGTCAAAATAACCGCTTCACTGCAAAAAGTAAAATTCAGTATTTTGGTGTTGTTTTAAACATTCTTAATAAAAGATACATTTAATTGTCCTTAGATCTTATGCATTCTTGCTTTACTTATTTTCAGAGAATATATTGTTAAGTTTTGTTTGCTTAATGTATTAGCAAAAAGGTTTATTTCCTTGTTTTAAGCATAAATATAACAATATAGTCAGGTTTATGAAAAATTGTAGGGCTATCGATTAAACATGTTAATTCAGTATGATTAATTATATATATATATATATATATATATATATATATATATATATTTTTTTTTAAAATAATGCATTAAAAAGCATGAAGAACCATCTGTTTTCAGCAGGGGGCAGTCAGCTAGACTCCGGTTGTATAGGCAACACGCAAAAAACTAGCAACAGCATAAGATGAGAACATAGCAGACAAAGTGCAATTCCGAAAGCAGGCATCTTGAAAAAAAAAATTCTGAAGTTTCAAAATGTTTAACGACACTGCGACCTAAAACCTGTGTTTATGATACGACACAACCAAAGTGAGACGATCCAAAATCGTCCAGCTGACGCATGTAAATGGTCTGCACTTATATAGCGCCTTTTTAACATTAGCGGTGTGCAAAGCGCTTTACACTGTGACTCATTCACCCATTCACCCATTCATACACCAATGATGGCAGAGCTGCCATGCAAGGTGCTAGCCTGCCATTGGGAGCAACTTGGGGTTCAGTGTCTTGCCCAAGGACACTTCGGCAGGGAATCGCCAACCCTTGTACATTACGTTCCTTAGAAAAGACAGATTTGACGAATTCAATTGATTATATATGCCACATTTTGCATCATCTTCCAAAGTAATGCAATGCATTTTAATTATGTGAATTATTATTTATATACAATATATATCATATTTATAATTATTTAATAATTTATATTGAATTGTTGTTATTTGAGGGACTTTCTCAGCAAATATTTATTGATGCAATTAATTGCAATTAATTTGATTTAAAAGGTTAGCGATTGGCAGCCCTACTGAACTGATCTTATTTGAAGGATGTTTAGATATATTGACTGGAAAACAAGACAAAAATACTGATTAAGTAAATGATTAAAGCACATTGTTTATTTTCCTCAGGCTTGTCGCTATTAACTTCTGTGTGAAGGGTGGAATTATCCGATCGCTGTGTAAGAAGCAAAGTTTACCATTTGTGTGTTAAGGGAGAGATTTTCCTGAGAGGAGGAACCGGAGGTGATGACACGAGGAACGTTACAGTGCGATCCAGATGTCTACGAAGAACAAAGTCATACTTGATATTAAAACAAATGAGGATTTACTCACGAAAACCAGTTAGTTAGTAAAACAGAACTACTAAAAGAACTACAAGCTTAATTATGAAAGGGGCCAAAAGGAAAATTCTGGCACCAAAATAAAGGAATCGTTTCTCATTTAACTTATGAATTCATATTTAACATAAATTGTGGATTGGGGCTGAAATTAAATTGATGAAAAAGTAAACATGAACCATTTAAATAAAAATCCACCTGGCCGATATCCAAGTCAGAGAGGTGCAAGAGAGCATTTGCATTTCTAGTCACAGCAAAGACGTTTATTGTGAAGAGAAGCTCAGATATGGGGAACAGGCCAAGATTCTGGATCTGAAAAACAAATAACTTGGATTTGGCTCCATTGAAGGAGAAATACATTTTAGATGTCCAAAGGAAATATTTACTGAAGTCAAATACAGCATATGAGGAACTAAACTTTGCTCTGTTTAATGTTTTAACGTCGATAGCAGCTCTGAAAGAGGATGCCCACCTGATAGGAGAGGTTGAAGGCGGGTCCGGATCCAATAGGGACATTCTGGGATAGCTCGGGTTTGATCTCGAAACGGGATGGGCTGGAATCTCTGAGAAAGCAGAGAAGGATGTATTCTTTTTATCCAAAAATTTTCTCCCCAAATTGGAATGCCCAATTCCCACTACTTAGTAGGTCCTCGTGGTGGCGCGGTTACTCGCCTCAATCCGGGTGGCGGAGGACGAGTCTCAGTTGCCTCCACTTCTGAGACCGTCAATCCATGCATCTTATCACGTGACTCGTTGTGCATGACACCGCTGAGATTCACAGCATGTGGAGGCTCATGCTACTCTCCATGATCCACACACAACTCACCACACGCCCCATTGAGAGCGTGAACCACTAATCACCACCACGAGGAGGTGACCCCATGTGACTCTACCCTCCCTAGCAACCGGGCCAAATTGGATGCTAAGGAGACCTGACTGGAGTCACTCAGCACACCCTGAATTCAAACTCATGACCCCAGGGGTGATAGTCAGCGTCGATACTCACTGAGCTACTCAGGCCCCCAGAACGATGTATTCTTATTTTCTGACTAAACACATTAAACCTGAGTACAAGGGTATACATTTTTTCATATAAAACGTCTGTTTTAAACGTAAAGGCTGAAACATTTCTACCATGTTACCTTGTGAACAGAATGTCAGCCTCATATTTCAAGGTATGATAGATATCATTGATGTTGTCCTCTGGAGAAATCTCCTCATCATCACTGAAATCAAACAAACAGTGTTTTCTCTCAGGGGCCGTTCACGCCAAACAAGAATCATGTAACTATACAGATTGTATAATTTAAATGAACACTAGAGGCGCAACAACAATAATGACTTTTATTCCCTTTTACACAAATCACGAATCCTAATGCTCTAGGTCGTTCAAACGAATTGTATTAGTGTGGATGTGGCCTTAGATTTATTCCGACAAAACAATCAAATCAAATGATAAATATAAGTAACAGTAAATGTACCATCAGCTGATCTTTATTGCAAAATAACCCCTGATCAGGACGGATATCACCCTAATCAAGCTTATTTTGCAGGATTGACCAGATCTATCTATTTAAATGATCAATACTATTTATTCTCACAGTATATGTCATATAATTCTCTTGTATAATTCAGTTCAAAGGTCATAACCTCACCTGGAGACCCTTAAAGTGATCTGAACATAGTTCAAGAAGACCGGCCTGCTGAATTCAAACTCAAGACGAAAATAGACCTGTTAAAAACAAAACAAAGAACAAACTATTTATGTAAACAAAACACAAAACAAACACTTTTGTCATTTATGGTCTCCGTATTTCTCGAGAGCCACTGGGATCAATAGATTTTCTACTTTGCACCGGATTTGAACAGAAGACGCAGAGAATTTCAGACGGACCCCAGAGACGCGAGCGGAATGTGTGTGGTCAAACGAAGCGTTTGGGGTGAAGCCAGCGCAGTGAGAGCAGAGGAAACCATTAGCAATGAAAAACTAAAGGAGAGATCACAGAATGTACCAGCAAACTCTCTGAGGAGAAATCGCAGCAAGAAATCGAGATGAATCAAACTCATGTGGCGTACGAGAATCCGTCACTTGGTACATGAAGAAGGAAGAGGATAAGGTTTATTATTTAAAGTACCTCAGAGAACCATGTAAACATTATTGTATATGCATTTGGTAAACATTTAGTACCATGATACTCATATATATACATTATTGTGCAAAAGTCTTGGACACATAAGATGTTTCACAAAAGCATTTGTCTTAAGATGGTTGTTTATATCTTCATCTTTAGAGTGTCAATAGGAAATATAAATGTTAGACTCCCAAACATTCCTTCCACAAATGGAAATGATTAGAATAGAAGAACAGGGAGCCCTGCAACAGATAGCATGACCCCCACAGAGCCCCCCACCGAACATTGAGTCAGTCTCAGATTACATAAAGAAACAGAAGCGATTGAGACCGCCGAAATATATAGAAGAACTGTGCCGAATTCTCCAAGAAGCTTGAAACATCCGATCTACAAACACTGTGTCCAGGTGTAAGTAGGAGATTTGGGGCTGTTTTAAAGGCAAAGTTGGTCACACCGAATATTAATTTAGCTTTTTTTATGTTTACTTGACTTTGTATGACATTAAGTGATAAATGAAAACTATTTCTGTCATTATTTTTGAAGACATCCTCACTATGCTACATTTTTCACAAGCGCCTAAATCTTTTGCACAGTACTGTATATATATGTATATATATAGGCTTAAATAAACTGTAAACTGTCCAGAAACAGTAAAGAAATAAAGTTTCACTAAAAGCTCAAATTCTTGAAAATAAAAATGTTGGCATGAGTAGTTTGGAATAATCTTTTATTATTATTTCTTCTGCAGTGAAATGATTTTGGGTAACACTGTACAATAAGGTTCCATTTGTTAACAATAATAAATTCATGATTTATCATAAACTAATAATTAACAATTAATCTTTGTTCATGTTAATGTATAAAAATACAATTGTTCATTGCTGGTTCATGTCCGTTCATAATACATTAACTACTGTTAACATGTACAACTTTTAATGTGAAAAAGTATTAGTATATGTAGAAATGAAGATTAAGCAAGATTATTAAGTGCTGAAAATATTGTTCATTAATGTAGTTAACTAATTTTAAGGAATGCAACCTTATTGTGAAGTGTTACCCAATATTGTTTTAAAACATTATTAATGTTTAAAATACTTTACAATTATAAGTACTTTAAAATATCTTTGGAAACTTTTTAGGTTTTTTAATTAATAATTAAAACTGAGGTGTGTAATTTCTGTATCACCGAACTGAATTAAAAACAGATAGTCCCGCCCCCAACTCATTCAATATTGATTATTGCTGTGTCAGGCTGAACGGGTCGATTAAAACAAACTTAACAATTTTTATAGAGCCACAGGGACACAGTGTTTACAGTTTTTGAGAAAATCTACTCACTTATAGTTATTTCTGCATATTAATCTGGGATAGCGGAAAGTACTTCAGCTTTAAGTAATTTTATACATTTTACTTGATGATCATTAAATAATTTGTTTATTTTTTTTTCTGTTTTATAGACATTTTGGTGGGCAGTCCTTCAAGTGAAGACAAAGTTCTCAGTTGATGACTAAGTATGCTTCCCAGACCCTGGAGATTCACCAGCCCTTAATCCAATCAGCATAACTATATCACTCAGACTACTTCATTATCATAGAGATAAAAGCAGGCCCACACCTAAGCCATGTTTTTTGCATTTGACTCAGATAATGATTAAATCATGAACAATGGTCTTCAATTCAGTGGCTGGGACAGAGGCACCAAGAGCCAACACATACCAAAGGTGATAGCTCCAGTAAGCCATTCTTGTTTGACTCACAAAAAGGTGAACATGATCTGGCAGAGACCTCCACTTACAGCTGATGCTGTTGCATCTCTAAACTACCAAGTCTAATAAAAAAAACTATTCTTAAACTCATTCTTACATTTATATTCCCACACCTACTATAAAGGTTTTTCAGAAATGAATGAAGCAATCAATGAAAAGTTCATATTTTTCCCGGTGTGCATTTCTTTGGGGTTTCTGAAGGTTGAAGCATCCAGGATACACACACCAAATGACCATTTTGAACAATACACTTATACAAATACAAATCTACAGCAAATCGATTAAACTTTAGTAAAGTGCTCCTTCTCTTGTAAACAACGACGTGCTTCCTGACTCCTCCTCCATGCGTGACCTTACCAACAAGCTTACGTCATCCCTCTCATGAGCGTGCGTCACAGATATGTACGGAAGCATTAAAGGAAACAAAGGTAACACTTTATTTTGATGGTCCCAAGTAGATATTTAACTGACTATAAGTGACTTATCAACTGACTTCCTATTGCTAGTAAACAGTGTTTCAACAAACATTCAGTAGACTATCAATAGCCTGTATAACAACAGCAAAATAACAGCTTATCAACTGGCTTGCTATAGCTAGTAAACAGTGTTTCAACAAACATTCAGTAGACTATCAATAGCCTGTATAACAACAGCAAAATAACAGCTTATCAACTGGCTTGCTATAGCTAGTAAACAGTGTTTCAACAAACATTCAGTAGACTATCAATAGCCTGTATAACAGCAGCAAAATAACAGCTTATCGACTGACATGCTATAGCTAGTAAACAGTGTTTCAACAAACATTCAGTACACTATCAATAGCCTGTATAACAGCAGCAAAATAACAGCTTATCAACTGACATGCTATAGCTAGTAAACAGTGTTTCAACAAACATTCAGTACACTATCAATAGCCTGTATAACAGCAGCAAAATAACAGCTTATCGACTGACATGCTATAGCTAGTAAACAGTGTTTCAACAAACATTCAGTACACTATCAATAGCCTGTATAACAGCAGCAAAATAACAGATTATTGACTGGCTGGCTATAGCTAGTAAACAGTGTTTCAACAAACATTCAGTAGACTTTCAGTAGCGTGTATATAGATCTTTATTAATGACCTTTTAATGAACTGATGTTCTCAACTATAATGTAAGTAGATCATTAATAAAGATCTATATACAGGCTACTGAAAGACTACTGTATGTTTGTTGAAACACTGTTTACTAGCTATAGCAAGTCAGTCGATAAGTCACTTATAGTCAGTTAAATATCTACTTGGGACCAACAAAAGTTTTACCTTTGTTTCCCTTAATTCAGTGAATGTTATTTAGATGTATTTTTAAAAGATAATTTTATCGTTTTTATTGTTAGTAAGCATGTTTAATACAACTTTAAGTCGGGGCACAAGCTGAATAATTGGTTAAGAGCTAATGATTAATCATTGCAATAATCGCCTGAAGAATCGTTCGAAGTAATCATTAGATTAATCGATAATTAACAAAATAATCATTAGTTGCAGCCCTAATGGACACAAATATGACTTTTCGGAAAACTCGACATGTGTTTTGAACTAGATTTTTAAAAGGCTTCTCATTTGATCATTTTGGACAACCTTATTTGTCAACAACCTATATATCAAAATTCCATGGTTTTACCATCTGAAGCATCACTGTACCATAGTACTGCCAAAGTAATTTTGTAAGTGTTGTACAGTATGTGCGCTGTAACAGATCAGACTTGCTCTTACAATAGAAAGCCAAATACTATGCAACTGAATTCACATGGCACTCCAAAGAATACAATGGTACACCATAGTATATCCATAAAATTATGAATAATGTTTGTTTTTGGTGGTGATGAGTTTTAGATGTGGATTATCTCACCTGTGCTTGTGATTTCAGGAATGGTGCACTGACGTTGCATGTACGGAAGGGGTTTGGATCGTTAAGGTTTGGGCAATTGATTGTGACATCTGACGGAGCCTGAAAAACGAACAGATTCTTAGTTTAGAGACACACATACATAGACAAAGGCTTTAGCCAAAAAACTACTGAGCTGCCTACCTAGACATAATTTTTAGGCATCTCTGTGTAGAGTATTCCCAACAGTAGGCAACAAATTTATGGAACCTTATGAAATACCTTTTTTTGTGAATTTGTGTTGCGTGCATGAATGAATGTGATTTGAATCTCTGTTTCAATTCAGTTACTTATGAGGATCCATTGTGGTTAGGCTGCTGTCTTAGAAGGTAGCTGCCTGTGTAGACCGCTCACTAGGGTTTGCACAGAGCCACACACACTTGACTTTACTCTTGGACTTTTCATCAGCATTTTCTCCGTTCTCATGTTTGAATACCTTCTCTAATCCTCTAATCTCTCATAAATACAGGTGAAGCTCAGGTTTAGACTCGGGATTAGGATCAGCACAGACCTTCACCATTAGACTGGAGAACTGAAGGTTTGGAGAATTGGTCACGTGCAGCAGCGTGTTGTACGCGTTCTCTCCTCTGTTCACTAAACGTGCCTCCACCAGGACTCTCCTGCGGCCGGCCTCCACCACGCGTTCGTCGCTCGCTCTCGTTATCTGGTGGACACACAGCGGCCACACCGCCCGCTCGTGCTGCCCGCAGAACTGCCTGAGAGAGACACAGAGAGCCTGAAGTGTGCATCGGTGTGTGAGGAAGAGAAAGTGTGTGTGTGTATGAGGACACACCTGCGATCTAATAAGTCGGAGCTGCTCTGCAGAATGAGGTTCGTAACACAAAGATCGTCATTGTCACATCCATTCCAGAATGGAAGCTAAAGAACAAAGAAGAAAACCTTGAAATGTCACGATCAATGGAAGAGTGCACAAAGAGTGTGCATGTGTGTGTGAGAAATCTGTCTATCTGTCAGTTTGTGTGTTTATCTGTTGTTGGGTGTTTCTTCAACTTCGGCACTTTTAGAAAATAAAGCCTCAATATATTTTTCACACTCTAACAATGTCCAAGTGTATGTAGCTACAGTACATGTCTGTCTGTGTGTCCGTATGTCTGTCTGTCTATCTGTCTGTCTGTCATTCTGTCTGTCTGTCTATCTATCTGTCTGTCTGTCATTCTGTCTGTCTATTTGTCTGTCTGTCTGTCTGTGTGTCCGTATGTCTATCTGTCTGTCTGTCTGTCATTCTGTCTGTCTGTCTATCTGTCTGTGTGTCCGTATGTCTATCTGTCTATCTGTCTGTCTATCTATCTGTCTGTCTGTCTATCTATCTGTCTGTCTGCCATTCTGTCTGTCTATCTATCTGTCTGTCTGTGTGTCCGTATGTCTATCTGTCTGTCTGTCTGTCATTCTGTCTGTCTGTCTATCTATCTGTCTGTCTGTCTGTGTGTCCGTATGTCTATCTGTCTGTCTGTCTGTCATTCTATCTGTCTGTCTGTCTGTGTGTCCGTATGTCTATCTGTCTGTCTGTCTGTCATTCTGTCTGTCTGTCTATCTGTCTGTCTGTCTGTCTATCTATCTGTCTGTCTGTCATTCTGTCTGTCTATCTGTCTGTCTGTCTGTCTGTGTGTCCGTATGTCTATCTGTCTGTCTGTCTGTCATTCTGTCTCTCTGTCTATCTATCTGTCTGTCTGTCTGTCTGTGTGTCCATATGTCTTTCTGTCTGTCTATCTAGCTGTCTGTCTGTCTGTGTGTCCGTATATCTATCTGTCTGTCTGTCTATCTATCTGTCTGTCTATCTATCTGTCTGTCTGTCTGTGTGTCCGTATGTCTATCTAACCGTCTATCTGTTTGTCTGTCTGTCTCTCTATCTATCTATCTGTCTGTCTGTCTGTCTGTCTGACTATCTATCGTCTATCTATTTGTCTGTCTATCTATCTGTCTGTCTATCTGTCTGTCTGTATGTCTGTCTATCTATCTGTCTGTCTGTCTGTGTGTCCGTATGTCTATCTGTCTGTCATTCTGTCTGTCTGTCTGTCTGTCTGTCTGTCTGTGTGTCCGTATGTCTATCTGTCTGTCTGTCTGTCATTCTGTCTGTCTATCTATCTGTCTGTCTATCTGTCTGTCTGTCATTCTGTCTATCTGTCTGTCTGTCTGTGTCCGTATGTCTATCTGTCTTTCTGTCTGTCTGTCTATCTATCTGTCTGTGTGTCTGTGTGTCCGTATGTCTATCTGTCTTTCTGTCTGTCTGTCTATCTGTCTGTCTGTCCGTCCGTATGTCTTTCTGTCTGTCTATCTATCTGTCTGTCTGTCTGTGTGTCCGTATATCTGTCTGTCTGTCTATCTATCTGTCTGTCTGTCTGTGTGTCCGTATGTCTATCCGTCTATCTGTTTATCTGTCTGTCTGTCTGTCTGTCTGTCTGTCTGTCTGTCTGTCTATCTATCTATCTATCTGTCTGTCTGTCTGACTATCTATCCGTCTATCTATTTATCTGTCTGTCTGTCTGTCTGTCTGTCTGTCTATCTATCTGTCTATCTGTCTGTATGTCTGTCTATCTATCTGTCTGTCTGTCTATCTGTCTGTCTGTCTGTCTCTCTGTCTGTCTGTTTGTCTGTCGGTCTGTCTGTCTATCTAGCTTTCCTCTCTTTATGTATTTCTTGTCTGTCTGTCTGTTTATCTGTCTGTCTGTCTATCTATCTATCTGTCTATCTATCTGTCTGTCTGTCTGTCTGTGTGCCTGTCTATCTATCTATCTGTCGGTCTGTCTGTCTGTCTTTACTGTCTGTCTGTCTGTGTGTCTGTCTGTCTGTGTGTCTGTCAACAGTATCTATCTGTCTTACCTCTGTTGTCAGACTGGTGGGCCACCCGTCGTCCAGCACAGGTCCCTCTTCTGTGTTCTGTAAGCCGACATTGACAGTGAAGGTCAGGGGTCGTGTATAGTCTGTCACTTCCTGTACAGACACAAACACATCCCAGTTTTGTATTTCATTCCAGACTACTGAACTTTCCAAACATCATATCACATTCTTTCAAAGGCTGACATTTGCTTTGATGTTTTGTCTAGAAGTGTTCAAATACTTTTTGAGGCCACAGTATATTGAGATTTTATGTCCACTGAAAATCAATATTGTGCTCACATGAACGTGGAAATACACTTGCTGGCAGTATTCAGTGTCCGGCCACATGATGACGTCTCTGGGCTGCTGTAGTTCTGTGCTGTCTAACACAGCTCTGGGGAAATATCCACTCTCTTCAAAAACACAACTGTACCTCAATGCTGAACAGAGAGACACAGGAAAGAAAGGGAAATGTTTGTTTTCTATTTTTCTAAGTGTGTTTGTGAGACCCTCAATTCTGATAATAGACCTTCCAGATGTGAAAGTAAATGCTGACACAGTTTTATGATGGTTTCCAAGGCTTCTCCCTCTAAACGTCAGGTTTAAAGTGTTTTTCCTCTGGCTGGAGGCTTTATGCATTAGGAAAACTGTCCCAATTATAAGAAGTGACCTTTCGAACAAACATCTGACAGAAATTACACACAGGCACAGAACACTGGAAAACGCAACTAATGTGCATACATCGTTCTGTCCTCTCATTGGCCAGTAGTTTGTTTGACGGACATACCAACTGTTTTTGGTTCCGACATTGGTGTCCGTGCCGTGGCGTTCAGACAAACGTTGGCCAACATACATGACACCTCTCGCCCTCCTCGAATGCAGTCTTTATTAAACACATTAATCTTTGACGGCTCAAAGTTCACGCGGATCTCCACGCGGACGACCGTACAAGACCTGTGGAAAAACAAAAATATATATATTTTTTAATGGAAAAGCATGCAAAAAGGTTCCTACTCCTTTAAAGATATTAATGAAACAAGTGACTTTGTAAACAACAAACAAAAATGTGTCTGTGGACATTGACGCTTTTCACCTGTCAATCATTGTGCTCGTTCTCATAGTGTTGCATTTGAAGTGGATCATTGAGGATACGATTCATATTGTTTGTCAGTTGGGGGCGCTATTGTGCCACTGTTGTATTTGACAGCCACAGGAACAAACAATGCTCCTCTTTTGCGCTTAGAATTATCTTTGGAGGGTGGAGTTTTTGGAATGAGGGGGCATGGCTAATTCAACGGCTCAGTCACGTGAAAGTTTCAGAACGCTAAAATCGGTTACAGCACCTTTAAAAATGCCCACTAAAACTGCTTTATGATACTCTTTTAGCAGTCAAAAGCTGCCGCATGCGTAACAATGCAGACAGTCAAGGAGTGTCCATGTGTCGAGAAAATCTGGTCTGCACACGGACTGTGCTGATGACGAAATTTGCGTCACGCATACTGTCAGCAAAGTGGACAACCAAAATATACTTTGGCCTTAAAAAGGCCCCACCCTCCATAGTAAAACCATGGTTCATTTTCGTAAAGGTTAAAAAAATAGAGTGACAACACTAAATTGAACACAAATTTAAACTTATTATACAGTACAGTAATAAAACTATATAACAGAAAAACTGCAGCAATTAACTAAATATTTTGCTCCAAAAAAGGCAAGGTCCCTTTAAGGCTGTGAGAGGCTCAAATGAATCAGGGAATCATTTAATGTGAACTAGTTCATTTACAGTACATGTCCGAAAGTTCCCAACATTATATATAAGGGAATCGTTCATTATAACCGGTTAGAAACAACCGATTGATTTAACCCTTGTGCATCAATGAAAAAAGTTACACAGAGGACAAAAATGTCCACATCAAAAAAACTGCCATAGTAATATTATGTCTTATATTATTTCCACTTTCAATTAGTTAGTTTTTTTAACCAGCATCAGTCCTGATCATAACTACCAAATATTCATTCATTTTCAGGATTTTAACACTTTAAATGCCAGTTTGTTTACATAATGCCACTGTTGTTTGTAACACACACACATGCACAAAACACACTCTGACATCCATAACAACACACACACACGCACACACACACACACACACACACACACACACATGTTTTATGGGGACTTTCCATTGACATAATGGTTTTATACTGTACAAACTTTATATTCTATCCCCTAAACCTAACCCTACCCCTAAACCTAACCCTCACAGAAAACTTTCTGCATTTTTACATTTAAAAAAAAACATAATTTAGTATGATTTATAAGCTGTTTTCCTCATGGGGACCGACAAAATGCTAATTGTATTTGCTCCACAGGATAAACATGAGAAAAATGGCGCCATCTGGTGGAAAATATTAAAAATTTACATTTTGAAGCCAGGACTCTGGAATAAAAGCATAATATCATAGAATTCATGATTTGATGCTTTAATGGCACTGGGATCAAATATTGCCATTTTAGTGGGTTTCAATGGGACATTTGTGTCCTGAAGGTCCCGAGTGTGACTATTTTGTGTACTCAGTGTATTACAGATGTATTATAGGAACTGAGGTTGAAATATCAAAATTCTCCAAAAAAATACACACCTTTGGCCATTGGCAAAAATGATAGAAAAAAACAAAAATGAAAAAGACAAAAATTTTAAAATATTCAACTTCCCAGTGTTTCGTGAGAGGGGACGTTCAGGTTAGCATGTTTGATTATTAACTCTGCTCCGTTGCTGCGTTCACAATTTATTGTGACAAATTGAGCATTTTGTGATGCTGCAGCGCTACTCTTGGGAAAATGTAGCTCATTACTAGAAAATCTACAGTATTGTAAAAATAGATGTGTTACAGTTACGCCACTAAACAATGTAGTTAAGTTAGTAGTGTTGCTACATTAGTTAACCACTTCAAAACAAGTGAGTTAGTAAAAAGAGCTCATATGTGATTTTTCTTTGCAACAGTTGTGATACTACAACAGCCCACTTGAATAATTCTGGAACATATTTGTATACTTCAGTAAATACATTAAATCTGAATAACTATCATATTATTCAGTCAAGGGATGATGTCTTATATAGCAGCTTTGGAAACAGGCATCAGGTGAAGCCTTTGGTTCATTATTTGGCTCTTGGTCATGCCTGAGGCTGAAGATCAATACCCACCCCAGGATATCTGCCCCGGACGAAGTGGTATAAACTCACCAGAGCAGAACTGCGGCCCCTAAAGAGCCCACAGACAGATCTATGAGCCCATCTCCATTCACGTCCATCATTCCATGTACACTACGGCCAAAATAACGAAGACCTGGGGAGAGTTCACTGCCGGATATTCTCTGAGAGAAACAGCAACAGGAATTTAAAGGTATGAGAGTGAATATACAGTAGTTACGGATAAATGCACTTGGGTTTTTCACATCATAGCTGTTACTATATTGTGCATTTTACTATGACTGAATATTGTGCAATCGGAATCCAGGAACTATCCATTTTATCCTCAGTGTTGAGTCTTACTTGTTTATATTTGGGTTGGATGCTGTTTTGCCATCCGTAGAACAGATAGATCGCCCCTTTGTGGTCCTCCTCAAGCGGCGCTCCCACTACCAGCTCACTGAAGCCGTCGCCATTCAGATCGGGAAGGGCGGAGATGGCCGCGCCAAAGCGAGAATCTTGAGCCTGTTCAGATGGACCAAGAGTTCCGTCCAGTAAAAAATTTCCCTGTGGGACAGAGAAAGTGGGAAGCTTAGGCAGACCAGAAAGTACTAAAAGTCTCGTAATGTTTAATGCATACGGGGACTCACTTGTGAGTCCATGGCGTAGCTGTAAATGCGCCCTTTCTCCCAGCCGCTGTGAAAGTACATGGGAGCGCCAACAAGGAGGAGATCAGTCAGTCCGTCATTGTCCAGATCGAGCGGTGCCAATTCGCTGCCGTAATACGACCCAATCTACAAATCACCCAAACAAACGCTCTATCAGCATCTGAGCTCTGTTTAATTGGGTATTTAAAAAGACATTTTATATTGCAAGACACATCTTAGAAACTAATTAAGGAACCATAATTACTGTCAAAATGCCATAGTTACCAAAGTAAAACTGTCTAATAAAAGAAACAAATTTAACAAGATGGCAGAAAGATTCTGAAAACTTCGAAATAAGTCCTGCATTGACTTTTGAGGATGCAAAACTTTCATTTAGGATGCTGTCTAGAAGGGAATATACAGCAAGGCAGCTCACTAGGTTTGGGAACACTTCTTATGTTTATTGTACGCCAGTCTCACTCAGTCTGGTGTATAGCAGGTTGACGGCTAAAGTAATGTTTTGGTTGCTTTGGCCAGAGGCGAGTGTTTATTGTGTGAATTTACTGCAGGCCATACATGAGCAAACACACAGATCAGATGAGATGCACATGTGTGGCTGAGACGCCTGCCATCTGGAGCGGGTGACCAAGTCTAGACCTTCACACTGTGTCTCTTGTAGGCACACATGTTCCGCATTAATCCACCAATCTGCCTCGCCAATCAAATGCGGCAACGTTGCACGCGGAGAAGGTATGGAAGATAAATGCAGACAGATGGATTAGGAAGAAGAGGAGGAAACATTATGGTTTAGTCGAAGTGCATGATACAAGACACAAGTTTGTCACCCTGCACACGTTTATAGACTCGGGCGTATTCACGAAACGCACTGTATTTTAATGACAAAAGAATTTAACTTATGCACGAACCACTTGCAATATTGTTTAACCATGCGCTACTTGCGCTGATATAGCTTTTCACCACGTATGTTTAAATTAAGATATTGTCATTCGTATCAGCACAAACACACCTTGATTCTAATGGTGCGTTCAGAGGCGTCAAGAGCTTCAAATCGATTGGAAGTCATTCATTTTCTATGACAGCCAACGTCTTTCGGCGGCGAGAAGTGGCACGTCTTGGGTGGTGTGGGCGTCAATTGCGGGCAACATTATGGTAATGAGCTTTGACGTGGTTAAGCGGCAACCTATTGGAATATAGAAGTGCTCCGCTCTAGCGAAGTCTAGAGAACACAACCGTGTAAACTTTGGTTCCCACCAAACATTAGTTCCGAAGGCAAAATGGAGGAAAAACTGATTATTGGCGTGGCGGGTTTTCCCGTAATATGCGATATGTCCCTGTTTGCTTAGAGGGATATACATAAAAAATGATGGGTATTATATAATAATATACTAAAAGATTTCATGAGGATATGACACTAGTTGTGATATGTCGGCAATAATGATACCGGTCGACATGTCTGGATGTTTTGCGGCCCCTTTAAATATAGTTCACAAAACCAAGCATTCCCAACGAACGTTACCACTGATTTGAACTACGTCAGAGCGTCCACGAATCTTCTATAGCGTTGTTGGCAGGGCAGCCCGAGTGAATTTTGGCACTCTCGCCGCCTCTGGTCTGAATGCATGGTAAGTAAATTCGACTAAATATAGATTGCGCCTTATTCACAAAGTCAGCAATATTTGTCTGCCGCAATTAACGTTGCGCTATTGCCGCCTATGGAAAGCAGTCGGTAAACTGTGTATTGTTTTAAAGTGCACAGTTTCAAGCAATCTAAGTCTCGCACTTACTCATTTTAAAATGACAATTCGGATGTTCCAGTAAAGAATGATCAATCGTGATAGTTTGCAAAAATTTTTTAGTGAACCATGTGCTATGATCCCAAAATGTATATGATTTTGGTCATATCGCCCACCTCTAATTTCAACTAACAATATGGATAAAGGGCTTGCGTCGTTTTTACCATTTTTCAGTTTCTCGCAATTATTTCCTCATTGATGCTTTCTTGCAAGTGTACACACCTGTCGACTGATCAGCTGGATGTCAACCCCATGTGAAATGTATTTAAGCTGTCTGTGACTTGTCGCAGCATGTTTTACAAGTGCACACACTCGAAGAGTGCCAAGCGCTACAAGTTGGCTACAAACATGGCTTTTAGTTTAAGACTAGTTGCAGATTTAAAGCAGGAAAAGGTGGCATGCTTTAGTATAGTAGTGTGGGCACTAGGCTTTACTTGCTGTCCGTGAAGAGAGTGTAGGATGGTGAGGTTTCCGCTATTAGTCAGGGTGAAGATGATGACTTTTCCCGTATGGTTGAATCGAGGAGCTCCAGCGACGTACAGCTGACCATGTTGGGCTGAGACCACAGAGGACACCATGTACCCTATAAGCAAATTAACACCTCATATAAACAACACCCAAAATATCTATCATAATGCTTTATTCTGGAGAACATGCGCAATGCAGAGGCGCATTATGTTTTTGAAGACGTAAGACTTTACAGAAGTTATGATTACAGCTTAGACCAGCAGGAATTGTTAGCTTAGCTTGTTTTGTGCTGGTCCTAGCTGGTATACCAGCACATTTGAGGAGTCATTGAGTCAAAGCTTAATTGGGTATAACTGAAATGGACCGATTGTCTCACCCAGATATGCTCCATGGTTCTTCAATTCCTCAGGGAACTCTTTCAGGTAGGAGGATCTGGGCGGGATGACTTTACCATGACGGGTCTCCTTCAAAACTGCCCCGTTCCAGTCGTACGCCCCGACTGCACCAACCAGAATCCCGTCCTGCAGAATGACAAGAGACATATTTTTCAAGAGGCATTTAGAAGTTTTCATTCAGAATATTTCCACTGAAGCTACTTTGAGAGAATATTGTCATCTTTAGTTGTTTGCATACAAAAGGTCATCACATCTATATCAGGCATAATGCTGTTCCTGATACCGTAAGGTACTTCAAAGAATCCCATGGTATAACCATTAAAGGGGGGTAAAGCACATCATTAAATTGTTTTTTTCTCATGATATATTTAATGATAACACCATTTCACTTTATTGAAATATACACACACTCTTGCGTAAGAGGTTTGGGTTCATTATACCTGCAGAGAGGCTGAATTAATATTATGGGATGATGACAAACTGCTGGTATAGAGAATGCTAACAGAGCGTTTGCCAAACATCTCCCGTGCCGTACTGAGGAATACTGCCAAAAACTCTGATGCTCTGCATTCACATCTGGAGCTTTAGAACTCAAAACCCAAAATGAACTGCATCATTCCTGACCAATAACAGCAAACCTTGCTCAAACACATTCAGTCCAATGTTACTTCCTATTCATTGTCGGACTAAATGTGCAAAACTGACAAACTAAATTTCCCTTCTAAAGGTTGTGTGTTTTTACTAAAGGTGCTTACTTGTTCAAATATCCATGCTAAGGGGTTGTATGTGATTGCTGGGCAGTTGCTATGCGGTTACTAGGGTGTTCTAAGTCATAGCTATGCAGTTTCTAGAGTGTTCTGAGTGGTTGCTAGAGTGTTGTTTGAGTGTTGTTTAGCAGTAGCAAGGGTGTTCTAGGTGGTTGCTGGGGCATTGCTAGTTGGTTGCATTGTTTTATTGAGTTGCTGCTAGAGTGTTGCTAGGTGGTTGTTAAGGCGTTTTGATGCAGTTGCTTGGATGTTCTAAGTGGTTGCTATGGTGCTCTGAGTAGTTGCTAGAATGTTGCTATACGGTTACTTGGGCATTGTTTTGCAGTTGCTACAGTATACTAGATAGATGTTGGGGCATTACTAGATGATTGTTAGTGGGCTCTGAGTGGTTGCTAGGGTGTTGCATTCAAGGTGGTTGCTGGGGCATTGCTGGGTGGTTGCTAGAATGTTCCTAGTGCATTGCTAATTGGCTGCTACAGTGTTGCTTGGCTGAGTCATTTGGTTTCTAGGGCATTGCTAGGTGGTTGCTAGGGTGTTGAAGTTGTTGTCTGTGTGTTGCTTTGCAGTTGTTAAGGTATTCTGGGTGTTTTTTCTATGCAGATGCTAGGGTATTTTGGTTGGTTGTTAGGGCGTTGGCATCCGGTTATGCTGTTCTGGGTGGTTGCTAGATGGTTTCTAGAGTGTTACTTGGGTGGTTGCCATGGCATTGCTATACAGTTGCTAGGGTGTTTTAGGTGGTTGCTAGGGAATTGCTAAATGGTTGCTTGGGTGTTCTAAATGGTTTCTAGAGAGCTGAAGTGTTAGGGTGGTCGCCAGGGCACAATTCTGTAGTTGGTAAGGTGTTCTGAGTGGTTTCAGCACATTGCTATGCAGATGCTAGTGTGTTCTGGGTGCGTTGCTCATTGGTTGCTAAAGATATGGCTTACCTTAGCAAATATCACAAAAGTATATTTGGAAGGATATTTAAATAACTACAAATGGTGGTCAGATCTGGATCATGGACCATCAGGCATAATTAAAAACTAAGAGTCACCCTTATTTTGTTCCAAACATGTATGTCTTTCTCTCTGCTCTGGATCACATTCAGTGCGTCATTGATCCTTACATTGAAAGTGAATGGTCACTGAGGCCATCATATCTTTTTGGGTGAACTATCCCTTTAACCGCACAGAAAGTCTCTGGATGCACTGGAGCGAGCCCTGCACTCATGTGTGAATCTGACAGCGGGCCTAATACCAGCTGCCAGAGTTTTCCTCATGCAATGTCGACGTGGACACTTGACAAGGTTCCATGGCACATTTGCACAATAAACTTACTCTAATTGACTCTGTGTATTGCTCTGTTTTCTTTTTATTAGTGGTTTTTACTAGGCAAACCCTGAACAAACCTCTAATTTTTTTATTTTTTGTTGAGGAGAGACATGATATTATTTTACTAAGCAATCAGACTTTTGATCTGTATTGCTAGGCACTTGCTATGGTATTCTGGGTGGTTGCTAAGGTGTTCTGGGTGATTGCTTACTGGTTCTATTCAACAGAGTCCACCCTAAAGTCTCAATGATATTCTGGTCTCTGGCTCGAATCCCTGCTTCAGTGTAAGTCTGTGGGATTTTTTCATCTGTTTTATCATCTGACAGCAAAAATCAAAGTTTAATACTTAGTGTTAGAGGTTTGTTCAAATCACTAACACTAACTATGAGCAATTAAGTAATAGTGATACTTGACTTTGCAAACACCACTACTGAGGTGGTTGTAGGTGGTTGCTGGAGCATTGCTAGGTGGTTGTTAGGGTGTACTGAGAGGTTGCTAGACTATTGCTAGGTGGTTTCTAGGGAATTGTTTTGCAGTTGTTAGGGTGTTCTATGTGGTTGCTGGGGCATTGTTAGGTGGTTGCTAGTGTGTTAACAGTGGTTGCTAAATTGTTGCTGGGTGGTTGTTTGGGCATTGTTATGCAGTTGCCAGGGTGTTCTATGTGGTTGCTGTGGCATTGCTAGGTACAATAGTTTTTAGGGTGTTCTGAGTGGTTGCTAGAGTTTTGCTAGTTGGTTGCTAGAGCATTGTTTTGCAGTTGCTAGGGTGTTCTAGGTGGTTGCTGGGGCATTGCTAGTTGGTTGCTAGGGTGTTCTAAGTAGTTGCTAGGTGGTTGCTAGGGCATTGTTTTGCAGTTGCTATGGAATACTAGGTGGTTGTTGTGGTGTTCTGATTGGTTGGCAGCTACAAGGGTGTTGTTTTGCAGTTGCTAGGGTGTTCTAGGTGGTTGCTGGGGCATTGCTAGGTGGTTGTTTGGGTGTACTGAGAGGTTGCTAAAGTATTGCTAGGTGGTTTGTAGGGAATTGTTTTGCAGTAGTTAGGGTGTTCTATGTGGTTGCTGGGGCATTGTTAGGTGGTTGCTAGTGTGTTAACAGTGGTTGCTAGAATATTGCTTGGCAGTTACAAGGGTGTTGTTATGCAGTTGCCAGGGTGTTCTATGTGGTTGTAGGGCATTGCTAGGTACAGTAGTTATTAGGGTGTTCTGAATTGTTGCTAGAGTTTTGCTAGGTGGTTGCTAGAGCGTTGTTTTGCAGTTGCTAAGGTGTTTTATGTGGTTGTTGGGGTGTTCTGTGTGGTCGCTAGAAAATTGTTAGGCAGTTACTAGGGCATTGTTTTGCAGTTGCTAGGGTGTCCTAAGTGGTTGTTAGGTTTGTTCCAAGAGGTTGCTAGTGTATCGATAGTTGTTTTCTAGGGATTTTTTTTGCAGTTGCTAGGGCATTCTATGTGGTTACTGGGGCATTGTTAGGTGGTTACTAGGGTGTTCACAGCGGTGGCTAGATTGTTGCTGGGTGGTTGTTATGGCGTTATTATGTAGTTGCTAGGGTGTTTTAGGTGGTTGCTGGGGCGTTGGTAGTTGGTTGCTAGGGTGTTCCAAGTGGTTGATAGAGTGTTGCTAGGTGGTTGCTAGGGTGTTGTTTTGCAGTTGCTATGGTGTTATATGTTGTTGCTGGGGCAGTGCTAGTTGGTTGCCAGGGAGTTCTAAGTGGTTGCTTGAGTGTTGCTAGGTGGTTGCTACAGCATTGTTATGTAAGGGTGTTTAAGTAATAATGATGCTTGACTTTGCAGACACCACCACTAGAAATGACAAAAAATTTGTTTGACTCTCTAAACCTTCCAAAACAAAAACAGTCAAATCTAGTACACCATGTCCATGTTGGAATGGTGAAAGTAATAAACTGATTTCCAATTATTTTGTAATTTTATTTTCTGATTACATTTTATTTACTGCAACTTTTATCGCCACTGAATTCTTTTCTCCATAAAAGTAAACAAAGTCATTCCTTTAAAAAAATGTACTGCCACAAGCAAATAAAGCAAAACCCTTCCTTTTCAATTCCAGTCACATTACAACTGCAGACATAAAACCTGAGGGCATGTGTGTTAGTGTATTTGTGTGCGGGTCCCTCACTAAAGAAGCCTAATTCAACAAAACCATATGTGTTCTCTGGACTGCATTCCCTCTAAAGCGAAGGGGAAAAAAGAAAGAAAAAACTTTCCGAGACGTTATCTCCCCTCTCAAATTGCCACTGTCAAGAGCAGCTCCAAGGATCCGACAGTGAAAGTTATGAAAATGTTTTTATTTTTCTTCGGGTAAGATGTCCTTCTAACTAACACAAAGGGTATTTCGTTCATACGAAATACCCTTCACCTGCACAGAATTATTCCAACCGAGAAGTTTTGTGTCAGGTCAGGTGTGAAAAATAGTCCTTTATATTCCCTCAGGAGAGAGAGTCTAAACTGTTTTCATGCTGCTCACAGCGTATGGAAAAGCTTTGGACATAAACAAACCTTCATTTCAATTAAAATAGCAGCGTTTTATACTTCTGTCGGGCCCTAAAAGGACATACCTCAGTTTTGCCGTGCCATGGGCAAAGAACGATAAACAAATAATTCTTTCAATAACTCTTTGTTTTGACTGTTGCAGCGTTTTTGCTCATTGCTAATGGAAGAGTTGAAATGTAATTAAAAACAGTAAAGAGCAAAATAACAGCATTTCACGTACATCCTAAGAACTTCATATAATTCTCCGCACATTGGCAATGTTGTCTATATTTATATTTTGTCTGCTCGGTACAATTCGGGATGAACTCACTTCCACGATATGAAAGGAGAATCCAGCTTGGGACATCTGCAGACCGAAGGCTGTTCCGTTCTGGTTTGTGCCTGCAAGTAGTCCCAAAAAATAAATATATTTATTTGTAGCAAACAAAATAGTTCAGTACAAATGTTTGCACCATTATATTTATACTATATTATACTTTATTTCCTGACAAAATGTGAGTGGTTCTGTGGATGGTTGACAGGGTGTTGCTTTGTGGTTGCTAATTAGTTCTGAGAGGTTTCAATCGGGTCTCTAAGTGGATTTTAGCAGGTCGTTATGGAGTTGCGAGGGTGTTCTGAGGGTTTTTAAGCAGGTCGTGATGCGGTTTTTAGGGTGTTTTGAGTGTTTTTAGCTGGTTGTTATTCAGTTGCTAGGGTGTTCTGAGTGTCTTTTAAGGTGTTTTGAGGGTTTTAGCTGGTTGTTTTGAGCTTGCTAGGGTGTTTTAAGGTGTTTTGAGAGTTTTTTAGCATGTCTCTATGTGGTTGCTAGGGGTGTTGTTTGTAGGTGTTCTGAGTGTTTTTAAGCAGGTTGTTATAACAATTGTTCTGAGGGTGTTTTGAGTGTTTTTAAGCAGGTCGTTATAACAGTTACTAGGGTGTTCTGGGTTGTTTTTAGGGTGTTTTGAGTGTTTTTAAGCAGGTCGTTATAACAGTTGCTAGGGTGTTCTGGGTTGTTTTTAGGGTGTTTAAAGTGTTTTTAGCTGGTTGTTATGCAGTTACTAGGGTGCTCAATATTTTATATGGTGTTTTAAGAATTTTTAGGTGATCATTATGCAGTTGGTAGGGTGTTCTGAGTGGTTATAAGGTTTTTTTGAGTGTTTTTTAGCTGGATGCTATGCAGTTACAAGGGGGTTCTGTGTGATCTTTAGCATGTCATGATGCGGTTGCTAGGGGTGTTGTTTGTAGGTGTTTTGAGTGGTTTTAGTTGGTTTTAAGCAGATGTTAGGGTGTTCTGAGTGGTTTTATGGTGTTTTGAATGGTTTTAGCTGGTTGTTATGCAGTTGCTAGGGTGTTCTGAGTGTCTTTTAAGGTTTTTAGGGTGTTTTGAGTGTTTTTTAGCTGGTTGTTATGCAGTTGCTAAGGTGTTCTGAGTGGTTTGAAAGTGTTCTGAGAGTTTGTTAAAATGTTGTTTTCATTGATAGGATGTTCAGAGTGGTTTTTAGGGTGTTTTGAGTGTTTATTAGCCGGTTGTTATACAGTTGCTAGGGTGTTATAAGTGGATTTTAGCAGGTCATTATGCAGTTGCAAGGGTGTTTTGATGGTTTTTAAGTAGGTCATGCTGCTGTGTTTTTTTTTTAGCCAGTTTTGAATGTTTTTAGTCGGTTGTTCTGCAATTGCTAGGGTGTTCTGAGTGGTCTTTAGGGTGTTTTGAGTGTTTGTAGCTGGATGTTTTGAGCTTGCTAGGGTGTTTAGGGTTAGGGTTATTGGTTTTAAGGTGTTCTGAGTGGTTTTTAACAGTTGTTATGCAGTTCCGAGGTTGTTCAGAGTGGTTTGAAAGTGTTCTGGTTGTTTGTTAACCGGTTGTTTTGTTGTTGCTAGAGTGTTATAAGTGGTTTTAAGGTGTTCTGAGGATTTATTCATTTTACGGTTGCTAGGGTGTTTGGAGGATTTATAAGCAGGTCTTTATGCTGTTACTAAGGTGTTCTGAGTGCTTTTAATGGCCTCTATGCAGTTGCTAGGGTGTACTGAGTGGTTTTTAGGGTGTTCAGAGGGGTTTTTAGTATGTTGCTAGAGAACAAACAATGGTTTTTAACTGTTGCCACAAAGGTTGTGCTCATACCCTCCAAACTGAAGATCTTCTCTCCCAGAGCATCAACGATGTCCTTCAAGGCAGATTCATCGGTGACGCTAAAGAAGTGCTCCTCAGGATCGGTAGCTATGAACTTGATTTCCCTCAGAAAAGCTTCAGGATTTATTCCTCGCCGGTTATACGAGCCAAGAACCTTCAACGACATCGAATATACAAACTATGAGACTATGGCTCTCAACACCTGTGCACTTTTTTGGAAGGAACATCACTGATGGACCAAAGAGAACATCTGAAGAACGCTTTTGGAAGTTTATGTATGCTAACTGGAACATAAAATCAACTCACAGCAATTCCATACAAGGTAATATTCTCTCTCTCGCTGTCCTCCACGGCGCTCTTTAGGTCTGGGCTGTCATGTGATTCCCCATCAGTGATCACAATCATGACCTTCTTAGCATCTGGCCGACCACCATGTTTGAATGCTTGAGTTCTGATAGAAATACACATTAACATGATCTCATTAGTATTCATAGATATCCCGTACTCCAAAAATGACATAATATATCACAAAGAAAGTCTCAAATGTAACATGATTTGTTTCAGTTATTCAAAATAATTAATAACGATGCACACAAGACAATACAGTTGCGAGACTATACCGAGCCATGTTAATCCCGAGTGCCGTGCGAGTTTCCTCGCCGCCGCGCTGGTCGATATTCTGCGCGGCAGCTACTACCTCCTCGACCGTATGAAACTCATTCAGACGAAACTCATGGACCACTCGCACACCGTACTGGATCACACCCACCTGAACAACGGATGGGACACAACATACCTTGCATCAAATCATACATGATGTTAATTATAATACTATAGAGGAATTCTCGTCAAAATGTCAGCTCTAATAACTACTTCAGATCTTTCACATACAGCTGATCAATAAATAAATAATAATAATGTAAAATGCATTTCAAGTAACTAATATGATATAGGAAAATCTGGAAAAATATTGCGGACCCATTTATATTAGGTGGCCTTAACTACTATGTAACCATTTGATAAAATGTACTTATTATGCACATACATGTTTTGCATTGTAATTACATTTAAAGTACTTGCATTACATTTTGTAGTTACACTGTTAACTGTACCCCTAAACCATCCCTTACCCCAAAACCTAACCCTAACCCTATCCTTACTCCTAAACCTACCCGTACCACAACATCAGTAGCAGCAAATGTGGGCATTTTGCAGAAAAGTATGTAGTTACACAGTAAATATATAGTCTTGTATGTATTTAAATGTTAGTACATAGTAGTTATATAACGTATAAATGTATAAATGTAACGTTCATTCATTCATACATACATAGTGGTTATAAAGTGTGACCAATATTGCTAATAAATGAAAAATGTTTCTTCCATCCATCCATCTTCAACTGCTTATCCGAAGTTGGGTCGCAGGGGCAGCAGCTCCAGCAGGGGGCCCCAAACTTCCCTATCCCGAGCCACATTAACCAGCTCTGACTGGGGGACCCCGAGGCGTTCCAGGCCAGTGTGGAGATGTAATCTCTCCACCTAATCCTGGGTCTTCCCAGAGGCCTCCTCCCAGCTGGACGTGCCTGAAACACCTCCCTAGGGAGGCGTCCAGGGGGCATCCTTACCAGATGCCCAAACCACCTCAGCTGACTCCTTTCGATGCAAATGAGCAGCGGCTCTACTCCGAGCTCCACACGGATGACTGAGCTCCTCACCCTATCTCTAAGGGAGAAGCCCGCCACCCTTCTGAGGAAGCCCATTTCGGCCGCTTGTACTCGTGACCTAGTTCTTTCAGGTCATGACCCAGCCTTCATGACCATAGGTGAGGGTAGGGACAATAATTGACCGTTAGATCGAGAGCTTTACCTTCCAGCTCTCTTTTCATAAATATTTCATATATAATGTAAATGCATGATGGAGTAAATCCTTCCATGGGATTTTTCATAACTTTCTTTTATTGTTTGAATTATTGGATTTGTTTGCAATGTATAAACTGAAAGTATCATCTCTCATGAGTAAAACATTTATAAATCATGACCAGAACAGGCCAAACTGATTTTCCAGGTAGTAATTCCAACGCACCTGGATCTGTCCCGGACCGACGTAAAACTTCTGTAGGACATTTATCAGGAAATCCTGAACTTCATACCAGGGGTAGATGGAGTTGGATCCATCAAGAACAATCACTATATCCATGTAGGTCTCACATCCTGTGAAGAAAGTGTTGCTGTTAATATCGCCACAATACAGGCTAATCGTGAGCAACTTTATTAACTACTCTTCATCAATCAAAACAAAACATATTCTGGATTCAGTCCTTAATATTTAAGTCCTTAGTTACTTAGTAACAAACACAATGGATAATTGTTTGGAGTTATTTTACAGCATGTGAAGTACCAGATGTTTTAAATCAGAGTTGGTGTAAAAAGGCACATATTGGCGTAAATAACCTCTCAATCCTAACTAGTGACTTTACTTTGAAATGCTGGAGAGATGCTGTGGGTGAATTTGAAGGTGCTGTTGACTCTTGAACAGATGCCAGTACTGTAGTAGGAAGTTCCACATTCATACGACCACAGCGGGCCACACGCCTGAAACATAACACAGCTTTAAACTGAACATAAATCACGGTTCACAAGCCGTTTTATTTCCATAAAGTGACATTTCCAGGTGAAACAGGAAATGTGGGACACATGGCACTCTGTGTGATTTAATCACTGGCCTATGTATATCACTTTAGTTACCAACACTTTACTTTAAAGTGTCCGTGTTACACTCCAATGCACATATGTGAACTATTTCGAGAAGTATTTTCAACCTTACCACAAAGCTGTTGTCCTTCGGGTCGGAAGCGAGAGTCATTCCCAACCTCATTCTGTCCTTGCGCTCCATCACGTTGTTCTGGGATATCTTTCCTTGAAAACCACCAAATTGAAATGTTGTGCCACTCAATGCACCGCATGACAATATTAAGAATACATCTTATTTATAATAGTTTTATTTATGCATCAGACAGGAGATATAATACCTAGATGCAGTCGTGTGCAGTTTGTAATGGGTTTGCTGTCTAATGGGCATCTGTATACGTCACCGGTCTGGTGTGCACCACTGCTCTCAAAGGGAGCACCAACCAAGAGCCTGAAATACATATTATACTTACTGAACATATATGTATATATACTGTATCTATACACATATATATAATCAGAAATGCAGGATGGAAAGACCATCCTAGATAGAACATGTGCTGTATATATATATACATACACACTGGTGACCAAAAGTTTGGAATAATGGACAGATTTTGCTGTTTCGGAAGGAAATTGGTACTTTCATTCACCAAAGTGACATTCAACTGATCACAAAGTATATTCAGGACGTTACTGATGTAAAAAGCAGCACCATCACTATTTGAAAAAAGTCATTTTTGATCTAGACAGCAGCATCACTCCAACACCTTATCCTTGAGTAATCGTGATGAATTGATCATTTGGTACTAGAAAGTCACTTGCCATTATATCAAACACAGCTGAAAGATATTTGGCTCATTAAATGAAGCTTAACATTGTCTTTTTGAGTTGGCACAGCAATAGACTGGCATGTCTTCAGGTCAGTATGCCCAGAGCTTCGCACCGAACAGGAGCAGCAGTTCATTGCGCTCCTCCAGGACCAAGCGGAGTACCAGCAGATATTCCGGAGCTTGCTGTACCAGGAGGGGGCTGCTGCCACAACCCCGGACCCTGCAACCGGCCCACCCCAGGTTCCGCTAGTCAAGATGGGCCCCAAGACGATCTGGAGACTTTCCTGGAGCTCTTTGAGCAGATGGAGAGGGCATGTGGATGGCCGAATACCCAGTGAGCGGTCCGGTTAATCCCACTGTCTGAATTTCGGAGTGGATTTGTTGTCAGGCGAGGGAGGATTACTAGGGAACTGGAGCCTTCTTCCTCAGACAATGATGAGGATTTGGGAAATATTCTGCAAAGCAGAAGTTATCTCCTCCGCAGGGAACGCCCACTGTTCCCTTTTGAACTCCATGTCCCAATCCCCATTGGGCATGGACACGCTGGCTCATAAAAGGCCAGTGAAATGCAAGTATGCATTTCCCCCGGTGCACCTCTTTCATTTTGTCATCAGCAAAGTCTGAGTGGACATAGAAACAGTTCTGTTTATTGCGCCGCTTTGGCCCAATCAGCCCTGGTTTCCGGAGATGATAGAAATACTGTACGGCTGTCCATGGGAAATACCGCTGAGGAGAGACCTTCTCTCTCAAGCACTAAGCATGATTTGGCATCCCCATCCAGAGCTGTGGAGCCTTCAAGTGTGGCCTCTGAACGGAGCACAGCGGACGAGCCAGAATTGGCGCAAGTTTGCAAGTCAAGTCAAGTCAAGTGGTTTTTATTGTCGTTTCAACCATATACAGTTAGTACAGTACACAGCAAAACGAGACAACGTTCCTCCAGGACCATGTGCTACATAAAAACAACAAAGGACCAACACAGGACCACATGAGACTACACAACGAAATAAAATACCTATATAAAAAACCTATATATACCTATATAAAGTGCACGTGCAAACATGTGCAAAAAGTACAGGACAGTACAACAAATTACTGACAATGAACAGGACAATAGACAGTGCAGCGCCGACCAGTACTCAGTAGTGCAAAAAGATGACAGTTTCTAAAAATGTAAACATAACATACTATGAGATAATGTTCTATGCACATAGCAGTTATTGAGGTAGCAGACAGTTATAAAGTGACAGTAATTAAAGTGCAACTCAGGACACGTGTGTGTCAAACCAGTCTCTGAGTATTGAGGAGCCTGATGGCTTGGGGAAGAAGCTGTTACACAGTCTGGCCGTGAGGGCCCGAATGCTTCGGTACCTCTTGCCAGACGGGAGGAGGGTAAAGAGTTTGTGTGAGGGGTGTGTGGGGTCGTCCACAATGCTGGTTGCTTTGTGGATACAGTGTTTTTGTAAATGTCTTTGATGGAGGGAAGAGAGACCCCAATGATCTTCTCAGCTGTCCTCACTATCCTCTGCAGGGCTTTGCGGTCCGAAATGGTGCAAGTCCCAAACCAGGCAGTGATGCAGCTGCTCAGGATGCTCTCAATAGTCCCTCTATAGAATGTAGTGAGGATGGGGGTTGGGAGATGTGCTTTCCTCAGCCTTCGAAGAAAGTAGAGACGCTGCTGGGCTTTCTTGGTGATAGAGCTGGTGTTGAAGGACCAGGTGAGGTTCTCCGCCAAGTGAACACCAAGGAATTTGGTGCTTTTGACGATCTCCACAGAGGAGCCGTCGATGTTCAGCGGAGTGTGTTCACCTTCTGCTCTCCTAAAGTCAACAACCATCTCTTTTGTTTTGTCGACATTCAGGGACAGGTTGTTGGCTCTACACCAGTTCGTCAGCCGCTGCACCTCCTCTCTGTATGCTGACTCGTCGTTCTTGCTGATGAGACCCACCACGGTCGTGTCATCAGTGAACTTGATGATGTGATTCGAGCTGTGCATTGCTGCACAGTCGTGAGTCAGCAGAGTGAACAGCAGTGGACTGAGCACACAGCCCTGGGGGCCCCAGTGCTCAGTGTGGTGGTGGTGGAGATGCTGTTCCCGATCCGGACTGACTGAGGTCTCCCAGTCAGGAAGTCCAGGATCCAGTTAAAGAGGGAGGTGTGCAGGCCCAGCAGGTTCAGCTTTCCAATCAGGTGCTGGGGAATGATTGTGTTGAATGCTGAGCTGAAATCTATGAACAGCATTCGAACGTATGAGTCCTTATTGTCTAGGTGGGTGAGGGCCAGATGGAGGGTTGTGGTGATGGCATCGTCCGTTGAACGGTTTGAACGATACGCAAACTTCAGTGGGTCTAGTGAGGGGGGCAGCTGGGTCTTAATCTGCCTCATGACGAGCCTCTCGAAGCACTTCATGATGATGGGTGTAAGTGCGACGGGACGGTAGTCGTTGAGGCAGGACACTGAAGACTTCTTTGGCATGGGGATGATGGTGGTGGCCTTGAAGCATGTTGGTGCTCTTCATGTGATAAAGACCAGATGAATTGCCCCATAGCTGAGATTTTGACATTCCTTCAAGAGCTGCTAGACTTACTCCGTCAATGCTCAAGGTTTACATACCATGTCCTGGAGGCTAGCTCGTCAATAGGCAAACATAATCTAGTCTTAAAGATCCTTAGGGGAGTGATGCGTTTGAACACCTCTAGCCCTGCTATAGTGCCGAATTGGGACTTAAATTTGGTGCTGAATGTACTCACAAACTCCCTGTTCGAGCCACTAGAATCTTACTTTCCTTAAAGGCCACACTCCTATTGGCTTTGGCCTCATTTAAATGGTGGGTGACTTGTAGGCGTTGTCGACTGACAGCTCTTGCCAGGAGTTTGGTCCAGATATGTCAAAAGCCACTATTAAACCTATAGAAAAGGCTACGTGCCTAAGGTTTTATCAACGCTCTTCAGGGCTCAGGTGGTTCGTTTGCAAGCCTACGTCTGCATACAGTACATATGTTGAGAGTGCACACGTCAATTTAGGCTGTCGGATCAGCTCTTTTTTGTTATGGAGGATGCACAAAAGGAATGTCCGTCTCCAAACAAAGGCTCTCCCACTGGATCATTGATGCGATCGCCATCGCTTATGAATCACAGGGTGCAAATTGCCTTTTTGGTGTCAAAGCACATTCAACCAGAGGCATGGCCTCTTCATGGGTTTTGACAAATGGTGCGTCCTGTCAGGACATATGTGTGGCTGCAGGATGGTCCTCATAAAACACGTTCGCGAAATGTAATAACCTGGACATGGGGTCCATCTCCTCACAATTCCCTTTTACCATTCCCCATAGTGCTTACGCTAATGTCGAGTGAACTGAATCAATAGGGAACATCTACGGCTACACACGTAAACTCGGTTCCTGAGCCTCAGGGAACCGAGTTTACATGTGTAACCGGAGACGGTACAATGAGGCAAACGGTACACAAGTTCAACATTCCAGCAACGTTTCAAGGCTCCAATCAAAGTAATCCACTTCCTGATAGGAGAAAAACAGGACATGGGATGACAACATGGAACTGTTAAGCAGACTTTTCCAGCTTCTGAGGTGCATTTGAGCCGGAGCCAAAACCAGAAACCAACTGCAAGCAGAGTAATGCTATTGCATTCAAATCAAAATGTTTAGTACTGCGACAACAACCCGCAAACACAACGTTTGGCCAGTGCAATCCATCCATGTCAATGTTTACATTCCTACACTGCTACTGCGACCTACCTCTGTGTGTTTTTAATCACAGGAATGTTTCTGTCTGTCAATTTGCAGTCTTTTTTATACCTCTTATAAAACCAAGCGAAAAAACAGCTTTAACCAGACTAATGTAGTTTGCAGGTTTCCGCTGGTTTTCACTGGTCAGGCTGATCTAGTTTAGTGGTTTTAAAGGGCTTTGGGCCATTTGTTATCTGTTCAGGCTGGTTGACCAGTTAAACTAGCTAAGACCAGCAAACCACCTTAGGTTGGTAAACAAGCTATATTATTTAGCTGAACCCACTGCTTGTTTTTGTACATGCACCATGGAAATACCATGTTAAATAAATAATCATTCAGTTCATGTTTCAGAATCATTCACGTCATTACCATCTGATACCTTCGCTGTACCATGTTACTACCAGAGTACTGTTTGTTTATACTTTAAGATGTGGTGTATTGTGTTTATTTTGTGGGATATGCAGCACTCTCAGTTCCCACAATGCACCACTTTCTGAACGTCAGTCACTACTGGAATGTACTGTCACTCTTTGGCACCTGTAGTGACGGTTTAGTCTATCCCGAGGCAAAGTTATTTGAGGAACGTCTACTTCAATCTAGTCCTTTTCCTGAGCCATCCAATGCTAATACAACATGCAAGAGCTTTGAGAATAAATTGGAGATCAACTCTTACCTTAAAAAACCTATGAGTATCTTAACATACACTTAAAGGAATACTTCACATTTACTGATCTAATTTATCAACCTAAAACCATTTAAAAAGACTAGCCTACACTGTAAAATATTTGGGTCTGGTAACTGTAAAAATGCTTTATGTGGTAACTTCTAAATTAACTGCTTTCATTTATTTCAAAAATGATATAATATGGCGAAATCAACCATAAAGGAATGTTCCAGGTTCAACACTAACTAATCTCAATAGACAGCATTTGTGGCATAATGTTGATTTCCACTAAACATTATTTTGACTTGCCGCTCCAAAAAATGCTGGTTAAACCTAGATAGCACATGTACATCTCCAAAATGTCTGTTTTAGATCTTTTAATATGGAAAGCATCACCGTCTAATTAACATCTGCAAAACATCTTAAAAAGATCAGATTTACAAACATAAATCATAAACATCTCACAGACATCTGCTGAATGTCTTATAGCCATCCGAGAGGAAACGTCTCAAAGACGTCTGCTGAATGTCTTATAGACATCCGAGAGGAAACGTCTCAAAGACATCTGCTGAACGTCTTATTGACATCCGAGAGGAAACGTCTCGAAGACATCTGCTGAATGTCTTATAGCCATCCGAGAGGAAACGTCTCAAAGACATCTGCTGAACGTCTTATTGACATCCGAGAGGAAACGTCTCGAAGACATCAGCTGAACGTCTTATAGACATCCGAGAGGAAACGTCTCAAAGACGTCTGCTGAATGTCTTATAGACATCCGAGAGGAAACGTCTCAAAGACATCTGCTGAATGTCTTATAGACATCTGAGAGGAAACGTCTCAAAGACGTCTGCTGAACGTCTTATAGACATCCGAGAGGAAACGTCTCAAAGACATCTGCTGAACGTCTTATTGACATCCGAGAGGAAACGTCTCAAAGACGTCTGCTGAACGTCTTATTGACATCCGAGAGGAAACTTCTCAAAGACATCTGCTGAATGTCTTATAGACATCCGAGAGGAAACTTCTTACAGACTTCTTGCAGATGAACAAACAATGTGAACATATACGTTTTTAAGATGTAAACACACACATCAAATAGACGTCTGGATGATGTACATCTGCAATACGTCTGTAAGACGTTTCCTCTCGGATGGCTATAAGACATTCAGCAGACGTCTTTGAGACGTTTATGATTTATGTTTGCAAATCTGATCTTTTTAAGATGTTTAGCAGATGTTTATTAGATTGTGATTCTTTCCAGATTAAAAGATCTAAAACAGACATCTCGGAGATGCACATGTGCTATCTGGGAAACATACTAGTTAACATAATTTTAGTGTGATAAACTTGTTTCATAATCTTATCTGTGTTCATGTTGAATAGACTTTTTCACACTAAAATCATGCTAATATGTATCATGTTTAAACCTTGTGGCTAAAACAGTGTGTATTTTAATGTTTATATATGTTTGACTTTCTGTAACTGTGATTTTTATATAGATATATATATTTTTTAAATAAGCAGCGAGTTGAAATTATTTGCGGTGGTAATCAACATTGAGATTACCTTGTTGTGACAGGGCGGAGGGCAGGGTCGTCATTCCGCACTCCCAGCCCCTAATCAGGCTAATTAGCTTTCAAACGGGATAAGGGCCGACCGAAGATGGCTGTGCGACAGAGAGAGCGATTTATGGGCAGCTGTCCGACACTTTTGTGTTTTTGTCTTTTTGGTTCAGTTTTATATTAAACTATTATTTATATCGTCAAGCCGGTTCTCACCTCCTCCTTTCCATTAATCCCTTTACACTGGTGCGGAAACCCGGGGAGGAGGAGGGATACGCTGTAGCTTGGTCCTCGGCCACTCCGCACATCCCTGAACGGATCGGAGGCAGTCTTCCGGCCCCTAGCGTCGGAGCGCACCGCCGCGTTCTCGGGAAACAGAAGGGGACTCCAGGCGGTTGGCTAGGAGCCCCTTCTCCCTTTGCGGTCAGCGTTTGTCCGCTCTCAGGCATCCGGGCTCCTCCGTCCCCCGGCAGATGGCCGTTGGGGTGGATGGAAGTAGCGAGGACTCTACTACAGCGCATCCCTCCTCCTGTCAGCTGTCTGTAAATCTCTCTCTCTGTCGCACTGCCGTCTTCGGTCAGCCTTTATCCCTCTCGAGGGCCAATAGCCTGATTAGGGGCCGGGTGTGCGGAATCACGACCCGGCCCCGCCCTCCGCCCTGCCACACTTGTATTGAACCCGGAACATTCCTTTAAAGGATAGATCAAGTGGAAATAGATCATTAAAGTAACAATTCCAGGTTACTTTTTCACAAGCCAAAAAAAAAAGCCCATAGACTTATACTGAAGGAGGGACCTGAGCCATATCTAGAGATCAGAATATCATAAACACTCAAGGGTGGACTCGTTTGACTTGGGACAGTGAGCAGCCACCTAGCAACCCGGCAGAACAGCCTAGCATCCAACTATATTAAATAATGTATTCAATTCGCCCGCCATTGGCAGGTGTGGCAAAAAGCCCGGCCTTTATGGTTCAAACCATCTTGTCATTCTCACGAGAAAACAGGATGCAATAAGACTGCAGTGGGCATTTTTGGAAAAGCATTGTGCAAATGAACGCCATAAATGAACATATTTGTACCCATATTTGCTTAGTCCAATACGAACACCCCTTGCGCTTCTGCTAAGTCACAGAAAAACAAAATTCCTCTCTCTCTCTCTCTCTGCACAGTAAATAACATTCCATGAGGAACGCAGTTTGTCTTGATCCCCTATGTTCCGCCAGCCTGAGATGGGATGCACAGGAGGGGGTTTGGGAATTACAAGCCACAAAACACATACTTTCCAGGCGCACAAGTGCTACGCAAATGCTCGCAGACAGGTCGAGACAAGTGCAAATACTTTCCACATATTTACCTGCGCACATCAAAGGCCGAGATTTCTCAATGCCGGGGACCACGAGTTCTCCATCAAGGATGACAAACCTCACGATTAACAAAGAGGAAGCTGGCGTCCGGACTTTGGGGTTTTGGTGTGGTTGGAGTTTAGTTAATGATGTGTATTGTTTTGTGTGTCTGGGATTTTATGACTGAAAAACAATTCCCTGTCTTTTAATAGGCTGTAAACTGTGACTGTGTAATGGTTTAGAAGTAATTGATTTGCTTTAACATAAGTTACAGTAAAAAGCTGGCAGGGTTACAGTAATGGGGGGAGAGGAGGGGGGGGGTGTATTGTTTGCTCAACTATATTTTCCTATTTCAAAAACAGGAGCTTTAGTTTTTAGAGTAAAGCTGCGGTAACTCACAGGACGAAACCGGCTGTGCGTGATAAATAGAACTTATGTCATTGTATTTTTGATCCTTAATGGTTTTGTTTATAGCTCATTTGATTCCCATGAATCTGTGCGCAGGCGCTGGCAGAAGTTGCAGTTTGACGTGTCAAGAGGAGCAGAGTTTGATTTACTGTTGTGAGGGTGATACGTCTTCGTGCTGGGAGAATTTCAAGAATCGAGATTCTGAGACGTCGTCTTCGCCAGCAGACGGCAGAACCAGGATGTGTGTGTCAAGTGTGTGCGATTGCATTTCATAACAATATTTCATCTGAAAAATGGATGAGCATTTATGAAGACTATGAAGTTCTGTTTTTCCCTGCTGCTATCAGCACTAGCACAAATGAGAACTCTTGAATATCTGATGTATTTCTCTCTCTCTTTTTCTTTAAGAATGTTAATAAGACAAAAAGTGTATTGGTTAAATCCATATGTGTCAACTGGTTGACATTTTCGAGTATCGTTTCTTTCTCGGTTATGTAAAATGTACATTCCAATTCGAAGACGTTGCATTATTTTTATCCGTCATTCGCTTTATTTTGCTGTAAAAATTGCCCTCTTTTTACTGTCTTGGATGAGGGTGAAATGGAAACATATTATGTTCTATTTCTTGCCTTCTAAATGTTTTTTTTAATCTGCCAAAGTTAGAGACGGGGGGGTCTGTTTATCTCAGCGAGTATTGATGCTGACTATCACACCTGGAGTCTTGACTTTGAATCCCAGGGTGTGCTGAGTGACTCCAGCCAGGCTTCCTAAGCAACCAAATTGGCCCGGTTGCTAGGGAGGGTAGAGTCACATGGGGTAACCTCCTCGTGGTCGCTATAATGTGGTTTTCGCTCTCAATGGGGCGTGTGGTGAGTTGTGTGTGGATCGTGGAGAGTAGCATGGGCATTCCAAATATGGAAAAAAAATGGGAGAAAATGCTTTTTGGAATTATCTGTCAATTAAAAGAAATTCTGTAAAATTTTAAGTTTTCCGATTGACGCGACTTCTGGTTCCAGTTACTTAAATCCAGTGTTTGGAACCAGAAGTTGTTTAAACTGGAAATGTTTTTTCAGATGCTTTTGAATCAATCTATAAATGTGTATACATATACAGTTGAAGTCAGAAGTTTACACACACTAATTTCTTAACCACTCCACTATTTCATATTAGCAAACTGTAGTTTTGGCGAGTCGATTAGTACTTTGTGCATAACCCGAGTATTTTTCCCAACAATTGTTTACAGACCGATTGTTTCACTTTTAATTGACTATAATCATAAATCCAAATAGTCAGAAGTTTACATACACTAAGTTAACTGATCCTTAAAGCAGCTTGGAAAATTCCAGAAAATTATGTCAAGCCTTTAGACAATTAGATTCTGATGGGAGGTGTACCCGTGGATGTATTTTAAGACCTTCAAACTCAGAGCCTCTTTGCTTGACATCATGGAAAAATCAAAAGAAATCATCCAAGACCTCTGAAAAAAAATGTGTGGACCTCCACAAGTCTGGATCATTCTTGGGAGCAATTTCCAAATGCCTGAAGGTGCCACGTTCATCTGTACAAACAATAGTACACAAGTATAAACACCATGTGACCACTCAGTCATCATACCGCTCAGGAAGGAGACTCATTCTGTCTCCTATTGATGAATGTAGTTTGGTGCGAAAAGTGCAAATCAATCCCAGAACAACAGCAAAGAACCTTGTGAAGATGCTGGAGGAAACAGGTGGACGAGTATCTAGATCCACAGCAAAACCAGTCCTATATGGACATCACCTGAAAGGCTGCTCAGCAAGGAAGAAGCCGCTGCTCCAAAACCACCATAAACAAGACAGACTACAGTTTGCAAGTGCACATGGGGACAAAGATCTTACTTTTGGAGAAATGTCCTCTGGTCCGATGAAACAAACATTTAACTGTTTGGCCATAATGACCATCGTTATGTTTGGAGGAAAAAGGGTGGGGCTTGCAAGCCGAAGAACATCATCCCAACCGTGAAGCATGGGGGTGCAGCATCATGTTGTGGGGGTGTTTTTTCTGAGTGTGTAATTAAATAACTCATTTTAATTTCTGCAAAGGAACTTTAGAACAAACGTTAGAGACCAAGTGTATACTTCAGTGAATTAGACGTCTCCTGAGCCGCAAAAGAGCACCAGTTCTTCTGGTCCTACAAATCTCAAATCGGCAATTTAACTTCAAGTATGCCGTCATAAATACGTTTTCATCCTGAACTTTTGGAAACTCTTGTCTTCTCCCTGGTCAATATGGTTCTGCTGAACATTATAAAATGAGAGGAATCTTTTCGGATGAGATACAGACATCATTCATAGCTTTATCCAATAGGAAGGCCTTACCATTTCCGCCCATTGGCCTCATGTTGTTGGACCGTGTATCCGAACTGTGCCTCCTTCGAACCCTGGATGATTTTTGCGTGTCTTGTGTCGATGTTAAAGCAGCTTTGAGGTCCTATAAGAAACAGAAACAGTCAAATAATCTTGTAATGGTATTTGGCATGAACATTTTGAATGGTTCATTGACCAAATGTTTAAATGCAACCGTATGTTTATCCAAAGTGCTTTAATCAATGAAAAGGAACGCTGATTCTGTCAAAGCCCACAGTTCATTTGTTAGGAAAGTTAAGAAAGCACATTTTATCTCACATGGTCTAGACGATTAACAGCCTACAGTATCTGACCACATGAAAGAAGAGAAGAGAAAAGTTCAAGCGTAAGCCCATCAGCAAAACTGATCAAAGGGAATTCTGTGTCCACTTCCTGTGAATATGGGCAGTCACAGGGGCTCTCAACGGTACAGGCCGCTGGATTACATTCAAATGTTCATCTGGAAAGGCCACTTGGACGCGGGGCAAGGATATGGTATCATAGAAGTGATGTCACATCACCTTTCATGTTTAATTTCCCCGGGAAACGTTTCCTCTGACAGGAAAAAAGGAAAAGGGTCAAGATGGGATTTTTGAATCATGTTTTTCTCTAAATGTTTGCTCCCCAACCCCCTCTTGAGAAGACAAGTCTTTCTTTTGTGAAAGAAAAAGGGAGATGTATTGCAGAATGTTCACGCTGCTCTTTTACATACAACAAAAATGTTTACTTGTTAGATTTACTGAATTTGAGTCAAATCTACTTCATGTCAAGATATAATATTGATTAAAGTGAGTACATTTAACGTAAACATTACAGGTAATGCAGTAACTTTTCTTTACAAATCTGATGTACATGTTATTTAAATAAACGTTTTTTTTCTCCCCAATTTGTAACGCCCAATTCCCAATACGCTCTGAGTCCTCGTGGTGGTGTAGTGACTCGCCTCAATCCAGGTTTCAGAGGACGAATCTCAGTTGCCTCCGTGTCTGAGACCGTCAATCCGCGCATCTTATCACGTGACTTGTTGAGCATGTTACCGCGGAGATGTAGCACGTGTGGAGGCTTCACGCTATTCTCCGCGGCATCTACTCACAACACGCCCCACCGGTAGGGCCGCTGCCAGGTGTGGAGGAGTGTCCCCACAGGTCGCCGGGAACACGGAGGTCTGTTCTGTCGGCTGAGAGTCGGAGGTTTGACTCCGGTCCGCCCGGTCTGAGGCAACGCCGGGAGGAGTGTAGACCAGATGGGGGCGGGGCCGGGCTGGAATGACGCACGCCTGGTCCGCAATCAGCCTGATGGGGGCGCGCGAGGTATAAAGACGGCCGGTGACGACAGTTTGCGAGAGAGAGAATTACAGGCAGCTGCCCTGTGTGTGTTTGTGTGTGACACATGTGGTCATTATGGAATGACCATGTATGGAAAATATCTGCATGAAGATTCTTCAAAGATCTCTCCATTTGTGTTTCATATAACAGCGTAGAGGTTTGGGACGACATGAGGGTGTGGAAATAATGACAGAATTTTCATTTTTGTGTGATCTATTCTTCTAAATAGAAGCTCTTGTGGTACTTTTACAATAGAATGACTCTAACGGAAGCTATTTGCTCATAATCCTCTGGACCGTCGTGAAGACTTTGTAACATTAGAATTATGAGTCACATGGATGATTAAGTAATGTGTTTTAATTGAAACACAAGCCCCGGTAAGAGCTGCAGCTCTAAGATACTTCATCATTTCAGTCGTAGTTCGTTATTCTGTCTGAATAAAGCAAAAGTTGGACACTCACACCCACATAACAAGCGTACGATTCCAGTTTTTAAAGTCTTTTCGGTGTATTCGGGTAAAGCTCTTGCTTCATTGAACAGGTGGGACAAAATCATAAGCCTTTTTTTTTTTTCCTGGGAACAATAAATGAGATGCACAGAGAGCGAAACTCTACAAAACAATTCTTTAAGTATGAGCAATATTTATACTGATGCCAAGAGTGTCGTCATGGTAACACAAATAAAAAACCTTCTGCCTATGAGGATTAATGGCTGCCACGCATCGCAGTGACATAAAATATTGCCCTTTTCACATGTGTTTGGATTTTAAATGTTATTTCATTGGGTGGGGGGGCAGGGATTATGCCCTTTCAGCGGAGTGCTCCTTAAAAATATCCTAATTTACGACTTGCCTGTGTGCACACATTCATGCATGTATTTCCATCCCAAGACCTTTACTTAGTAAAGTACAGCATTGAAAGGAACAAATTGTGTCATCAATTACTCACCCTCATGCCATTTCTTCTATAGAACACAATAGGAGACGTTCTCTTTCATTGCTTTTTTTATCTATACAATGAAAGTGACCGAGGCTGTAATCCCCAAACATTGTGCCTAACATTTCATTACATGTTCAGTGGAAGAACTTAAGTCATACGGGTTTGGAACAACATCATGGTGAGTAAATCACCATGAGATCCTGTCAATCAGAGAAGCATGTAAACAGTCTAATATATCTATGCTCTCTAGTGGTTGCAACTAGTAAATGCAACCCTACTGAATCTACTCATCATGGGCTCTGGAATGTTTCTGGAATGTCCAATTCCATACTTTAGGAGAGCGCAGTGGTTCCTTAACCTCTCATAGGACACACACCATTCTGTTCTTTGACAGCGAGCAGACATCACATCACACTATGTCATCTAAATATGCAAATAGCGAGGCATAATCACAATTTCAACTGCAATAAAATGCAACTGCATTAGAATATATTAAGACAAATTTCGCTAATAAAAACAGTTATTTTAGTGAAATTATTGCTTTCATAAAGTTTGTGGAAATTCATAATTTTTTGTGAATGGCTTGGTCGGTACTCTGCCAAACATTAGTGTAGGGCTGTGCACTTTATTTACACAAAGTATGTTTCTGTCATGCAAATATTTTCTATGCATTCATATATTTTCAATTTGGAAAAGTTTGCTCAACGGATCGATCTTGTTTCAGTTGTGAACGACTCCTGCGGCAGAGCTAGGCATTTTTCACAGGGGTGGCCGGGCAAGGACCAGCGATCTGTCTGTCTGTCTGTCTGTCTGTCTTTCTGTCTGTCTGTCAGTCTATCTGTCTTTCTTACTGTATCTATCTATCTGTCTGTCTATCTATCTGTGTGTCTATCTATCTATCTGTCTATCTATCTATCTATCTGTCTGTCTGTCTGTCTGTCTATCTGTATCTATCTGTCTGTCTGTCTATATATCTATCTATATCCTCTTGTGTAAGTAAATTAACTTGAGTTCATAGTACAATAGTTGAGGCATCAGATTTGATTCATCCCAGTAAATCAAGTCAATGCTACTAGAAAAACCATTAAACTTAATTTAAAACTATATGAAATGTCATAATGTGTTGCAGTCCAAGATTTCAGAACTTTAAAGTATAGCAATGTTCTATATTGTCATGCATGTTGATGCATTAATAATGCACGCAGTCTTAAGATAAATCACTAATTAGTTCTCATTAACATCTCAATTGTTTCTCTCAGACAGTAATGCAATTATGTTAAATGATGAAGTCAATGATTCGTTGATTTATTGACTCACTCTCCATAAACAGTGTTTATTTTGTCGCAATCTACTGGCGTAAACTGTAATTGCAAAAATGTCTGCCGAACCAGTCTGAGCCAATCTTTTTGGAGTAAATAGAAGCAACTGTTAACTAAATATTAAACATTATCCATCCATCCATCCATCGTCAACCGCTTATCCTGTGTACAGGGTCGCGGGGGGCTGGAGCCTATCCCAGCTAACATTGGGCGAAAGGCGGGGGACACCCTGGACAGGTCGCCAGTCATATTAAACATTATATTACAGATATTTTCTATATATAAATATACAGATTCTGCAATTAAACGGAGATCAATTGGAGACTTTTTGCTGTTGTTTCTCATGAGAAAAGACCCCAGTAATATCACACGTGTCTCAACTTTGTCTCAAACTGTCGGAGATCTCAATCCGAACTCAAACATCCCTCATCAGATTCATCCAGGACCAAATTAATCTGAGTTATAATATGCACATTCATTATAGCTTTATATATTTACATGCATGTCTATTTGTATGTCTTCTAAGGAACTTTACGAGAAACATCGAGATTAAGTTCAAACTAAAATGAAATATATTCATAATTATGTTATTATATGTAACATACATGTGTAAGGGTGTCAAACCAGGAAAACCGCAAAACACACATACACACACACTCACGCACACATACATTCATGCACAGGCACACTCACACACACACACTCACACACACTCACATTCATGCACAGGCACACACACACACACACACACACTCACACATACACACACACTCACATTCATGCACACGCACACTCACACACACTCGCACACACGCACACTCACACACATGCACTCACACATGCACACTCACACACGCACACACACTCACACACACACTCTCGCACACACACACACACATGCACACTCACGCACATGCACTCACACAATCTCACACATGCACACTCACACACACACACACACACACTCACGCACACTCACACATACACACACACTCACACATACACACACACTCACATTCATGCACACGCACACTCACACACACACACTCACACATACACACACACTCACACACACACACACTCGCACACTCACGCACATGCACTCACACAATCTCACACATGCACACTCACACACATGTACACACACACACACACACTCACTCACGCACATGCACTCACACAATCTCACACATGCACACTCACACACACACACACACACACTCACGCACACTCACACATACACACACACTCACACATACACACACACTCACATTCATGCACACGCACACTCACACACACACACTCACACATACACACACACTCACATTCATGCACACGCACACTCACACACACACACACTCACAGCACACGCACACTCACGCACATGCACTCACACAATCTCACACATGCACACTCACACACATGCACACACACACACACACACTCACTCACGCACACACACTCACATTCATGCACACGCACACTCACACACACACACACACACTCGCACACACACACACAAGCACACTCACGCACATGCACTCACACAATATCACACATGCACACTCACACACATGCACACTCACACACACACACACTCACTCACACTCACACACACACACATGCACGCACACACACTCACATTCATGCACACGCACACTCGCACACACACTCGCACACGCACTCTCACACACACACACACACACTCACGCACATGCACTCACACAATCTCACACATGCACACTCACACACACACACTCTCACACACACACACTCACACACACACTCTCACACACACACACTCTCACACACACACACACACACACTCACACACACACACACTCACACACAGTCTCTCACACACACACACAAACACACAGATGTAAACATACAGTATGTGTTATATATTAAATGTAATTGATTCAAAACCCAATAACAGACACATGTTGATCTCAATATCTATTGGTTTGATGTGCCGTTTTAGCTCATTTCTGGGGACAATTTTGCACCCAAAGAATAGAGCTCATATATCTGACAAACTCACACACACTCATACTTCATCATTACACACACTTGTACATACTCACCTGGCAGCAGAGCAGTGATCCACAGCAGCAGGAGGTGAGTACACTCCATAAGTTCATACGTGAATGAATCAGTGTGTGTGTGTGTGTGTGTGTCAGGTTCTCTAAGAGAGAGAAGAGAGTCCCGATCTGATTGAATCCAGAATAGCAGCAGAACTACATTTGGGAAGGAGGAGCTGACGTCTGCCACGAGGAGAAGAGAGCGAGTGATCTTACTCAAACACAGAGACTAACCAGTTGAATGAGGTTTGACATTTGATCTTGATTCTTTCACAATGTGCATCGTCTGACTTCAGGAGACTTGGAATATAGCGCACAAGTCATATGGATTACTTTAATCATTTATTTGGGGGGAAATTTTGTTACTGTTTAAATTATCACTGTTGCAGGGCGGAGGGCACACCGGGCCCCTAATCAGGCTAATCAAGCCTCAGAGAGGGATAAAGGCCGACTGGAGGCAGCAGTGTGACAGAGAGAGAGTTACGGGCAGCTGTCCGACACCTGTCTGTGTTTGTCTTTTTGTTTCAGTTTTATATTAAACTATTATTTATATTGTCAAGCCTGTTCTCGCCTCCTCCTTTCCATTAACCCCTTTACACTGGTGCTGAAACCCGGGAAGGAGGAGGGATGTGCCGTAGTAGAGTCCTCGCCACTACCATCCACCCCAACGGAGCAGCCGCGGCCATCTACCTGAGGACAGTGGAGCCCGGCTGCCAGGAAGCGGAGAAACGGCCGCCGACCGCGAGGGGAGGAGGGGCTCCCAACCAACGGCCTGGAGCGGTTACCGCTGCCAGTGGCGGGGGAGACCCCTACCATCCACCGATAACAAGCGGGGTGTTCCGTCCGCCAGGGGCTGGAGGACTGTCTCCGATCCATCCAGGGAGGCGCGGCTGTCGTCCATTGGAGGTTGGAGGAGTGGCCGAGGACCAAGCTACGGCGTATCGGAGAACCGGCGTGTAAGTGTATTTTCTCTCTCTCTCTCCTCTCTGTCCCGCTACCGCTCCGTGTTGGCGTTTCCCTCTCTATTTAAAATGTTTTGTTAATTTGGCACGATCGCCGTTATGGTGTGTAGGTGCCTCAGTTTTTTTTGGTTTCCCTCCCCTTGTCCCCTCCCTCATCCAGGTAGACGGGGATGACCTGCCGGCAGATGGGGCGGAAGGCACGCCCCTCCCCAGGGAAAGAGGGGGGGATGTACGTCATGCCATGGGCTCCCCTGCCTGAGAGAACGAGGGAAGAATGTGGCAGGGCGGGTGATGCTACACACCCGACCCCTAATCAAGCCTCAGAGAGGGATAAAGGCCGACCGGAGACGGCAGTGCGACAGAGAGAGATTTACGGGCAGCTGTCCGACACCTGTGTGCATCCTCACTTTGCATCAACCTTTATTTTTTGATATATATAAAAGTGTTTTTATCAAAACGCTTGCTGACACCTTTGTCTACAAATATATCCATTTCAAATTAATTTTAAATTAAAGATTTAAATCATGTTTTGTCCCTTGTAATTTGATCGGTGGTGTTTAGTTTGTCACATGTTGTGCATCACACAAACACAAGAGTGATTAAGCGTGTCCACGGGAAACCAAAGGAATCTTCTGGAAGCTGGTAAAGAGGAATGAAAGCAGTAACCACACTAAAAGAGATCTGATGACCAGTTTACCTTCATGCGGTGACTCCGTGTGTTTAAGAGACTCCAGACCCTCAGATGTTTTGATCTAATTACCATCAAGATGCTCTTTGCAAATAAAAGATGTGAGAGGCGGATGAAGGAACGTCCTCCTCATGATGATAAAGAGCATCTTTAAGGAATATTTCACCAATGAAAACTCATGATCTCCTTCCCCTTCAGTGAATAACGACTTTAAAGCTATTGTGTGACTTCAGAAGACTTTGAGTATAGTACTGCGAGCCCTTTCCACATTTACAGATATCCACAATTAAATTGTCACTAGCGAAAAATGTTATGCTAATCGATATGATAATGACATTCTTACTCACGGAAATCCACAATCGCGATATCACAAAAGCTGCATTTATTTAATCGCAAACTCTCAAAATCTCTATTTTTTAAATGTGTAATTAGGTTTGCACCAGTAAAAATACACATTATTGATATAAAACATGAAAACGCAACTAGTAAAAAAAATTTGCATCGTAAATCCTTTCGACATTTAATTATATGCAGTATATTAATTCAAATATTTACTAGTAAATACATTAATTCTTAATATAAAAATTGCACCTTGTGAAAATACACATTATTGATATAAAACATGAAATCGCAACTAGTAAAAATTATTTTTTAGCGCAAATCCTTTCGTCATTTAATCGTGAAGTACATGCATTCACATTTTTACTAGTAAAAACATTCATTCTTGATATAAAAATTGCAACTTTTGTTGTTTAAATTCACATTATTGATATAAAACTTGAAATTGAACTAGTAAAAATATTTTTTTAATCGCAAATCCTTTCTACATTTAATCATGTGCGGTATATTAATTACATTTTTTACTAGTAAATACATTCATTCTTAATATAAAAAATTGCATCTTTATCTGTGGAAATTCACATTATTGATATTTAAAATTAAATCACAACTAGTAAAAATTGTTTTGTAACGCAAATCCTTTCATCATTTAATCGTGCACAGTATATGAATTCAAATTTTTACTAGTAAAATCACAAATTCTTGATTTAAAAAAGGACATCACTATTTGCGGAAACACACATTCTTGATATAAATGTTTTTATTTCAACTAGTAAAAAAAGTTATTATTCATATCTGTAACTGCATTGATAATTTCACACTGATCTGTTATTCACTCCATTTCAAAACACAATTATTGATATCTAGAATTAATTACTTACAATTACGGCCTTCGTTCGGTTATTAAAATACACAAATCAGCGTTTTCTTACTAATATATATTTTTAATTATTATTAATAATGCTTTTTGTTAGTACAAGCATCCATTCCTGATACAACAAATGAATTACAACTAGTAAAAATGCAAATTTAAATGGCAATTAATTTTAAAATGCTACATTTAGTCATTTAAATATCATTAAATCGAAGAGTATTTACTCCTAGTTACTTTCACATTACATATTACAATCATTAAAACCATTAAAAAGGAGCATTTCTACTAACTGTAAGTCAATCGTTGACATCAGAAATAGACATTTGTACCAGTAACAGTGTCATTATTGAGATCATATTGTCATTTTTACTAGTAAGTAATTAATCATACACTGCAGATATCTATAATTGTAAAATAAATTACATTTTTTTGTAATCAAGAATGGGTATTTCTACAAGTAATCGCGTCATTTCTTATATCAAGAATAAACATTGATGCGAACCGAAATACATATATCAAAAATGTGCATTTTCAATAGTAGTAATAGTATTTGTGTATCTATAATGCTTGTGATCAAGTCACATGGACTACTTTATAACACTTTAAGGTGCTTATTTGTCATTTTTGGGAGCCCCATCTTTCACTATTGAAAAGAGCAGCATGAACAATCTTCAGAACATCTTTTCCTTTCCACAGAAATAGAGTTAGGAGCTACATGAGCTTGAGGAAATGATGACAGAAATTATTTTTTTGACTATTTTGAGTGAATAAAGTGTAGCGTGATAGTTATGATCCATCGGTAATAAACTGGTGTAACTTGCACAGATCTGGACTGTCGATCCGCAGAAGTTGTGGCTTTGAATCGCGGTCAGGCCGCTATAAAATCTCAATACAGAAATTGTGTTTTTGGGTCTCAGCTAATAATGTTCACAGCCAAGACGGTCGCAATTAAAGCAGCATCAAATGAAGTGACTCAGACGTGCAAAAATAACATCCAAAGGCCACATGAAACAAAAATGAGGCTAGTTTGAAATATTAGATCATGTGTGTCTTTAAGAAACACAGACAGGATGGACGCCATTGTGTACGTCCATATTTGGGCGTTCGGTTCTACTGGCCTCGTTTTCGCTCATCTGAACCGTGTGTGTTTGCCAGATCAGGTCTGTTAGAGATTAACCACGAGTTTAAACTACATCCGTGTTAGTGTGTGTGTGATTGTGCTTGTTGACATGTTTGTTCATGCATGTAAAGTAAGGTCAGTTCAGCTTGTGTGATTAAAGTCGCACACTTATGATGTCACTAATGAGAATGATCAATTACATTATGAGACGTAACATTAATGGGACAGTTCACCTAAAAATGGTTTACTCACCCTCGTGCCATCCCAGATGTGTGTGACTTTGAAGGAAGATTTTTAGGAGAATATTTCAGATCTGTGGGGCAATACAATGCAAGTGAATGATGACCAGAACTTTGAAGCTCCAAAAATCACATAAATGTAATCCATAAGACTCCAGTACGATTACAATTGACATTTTCGTGAAAATCCCAGAAATACTCAAACCAGCCCGTCAAACAATCATCCATGCGATCATCTAATCAGCCAATCGTGTGGTAGCAGTGCACAAAATCATGCAGATACAGGTCAGGAGCTTCAGTTAATGTTCACATCAACCATCAGAATGGAGAAAAAAAAAATGTGATCTCTGTGATTTGGACCTTGGTATGATTGTCGGTGCCAGATGGGCTGGTTTGAGTAATTCTGGGATTTTCACACACAACAGTCGCTAGAATTTACTCCGAATGGTGCCAAAAACAAAAAACATCCAGTGAGTGGCAGTTCTGTGGTCGGAAACGCCTTGTTGATGAGAGAGATCAACAGAGAATGGTCCGACTGGTTTGAACTGATAGAAAGTCTATGGTAAATCGGATAACCACTCTGTACAATTGAATGCTATTCTGAGTGGCACGATGTGGACCTACACGATATTAGGCAGGTGTAAATGTGAGTAGTGTAGGGAGAGAGAGAGAGCTGGAGATGCATGTGACTGGTCCAAACATTCAATCAGCTCTCTGTAATACACAAACTGAATCAAAACCACATTATAAATGTTTTCTTTATAAAATAACAGTGTGTTTAGCTAATGAGAAAACCTCTCACTGCTCGACGCCATCATAAAAACTGTAAATGTTGACTGCTTGTGCTCCTGTACATTCACAAAGGGCGGTATTTGGCGCCACCTTGTGGTTGAAATAAGAACTGCATCAGAAAATTAAATGTACATTTACAAACACAAGTCTTTGAGTAACTTCCCCCCACATGACCTCTAGACATTAATATCTTTGTACAGTGCTGTGAAAAAGTATGTGCCCCGATCCTGATTTATTCTGTTTTTGTGTAGACTGAAGATGGAGCGGTAATCCACACATAAATGCAGACTCTATTGCATAAGTGAGGTAAAGTTATACAAATATAACTGGTCTCATGTTTTGATCCATTAACGTTATGTTAATGCATTCACACATTACATGAAAATGGTACCAGTTTATACATCAAATAAACAAGAATAAGGTCAGAAGTTTTCAAAAAAAGTAATCTGATTACATTACCTTAAAATGTAATCCGATAGAGTGCATTACTGATTACAGATTACAATTCAGAAGTAATGTACCCAGCACTGCATATATATATATACTGTATATGTAAACATCAATTGTTGTTGTTGTAGTTCTATCATTGCTACTGTATATACAGTACTCAAAACATCTAAATAGGGTAAAACAGGGCTAAAAGCCCCCCGTGGGGTAAAAGGCTCCTTTGATTTTATCAACAGAACAACAGAGTTTTTTGTATTCTGAATCTTGATTTGTCTGTTCACAAATGACTGATTCACTGGAGAAAATGTTGTTGACAGCATATGACGTCATTGAGGTAGTCGACCAACAGATGGCGCCAAAGGAGAGTTCAAACACTTCTCGTCTGAATGAGCAGAGATCATACAATTCACCCTCAAGAATGGTCTTAGTATTTTGAATGACATTGTTCATTGATTATTTTTCCATGGCCAGATGCTCGGAAGATGACGTGTAAGGAAATAAATGTGCAACGCAGTCACCAGAGATGTCTCCTAGCAAACCGTTTCATAAACGATCTGCAATGCTAGCATTTGTGCAACAGGTGTACGGTTACCATAAGAGTTGCGTTTACTGTTTTATACACCCGGCTCTGCAAATATATGATTAACATGCTTTAATATCATGTTATGTAGGAACTTCTCGGGAGGTTATTCCAGTCACGCCAGTTCAGCTCCTGTCGACTTCAATGTAGAAAGACCAAAATCTCAAAAACGGTTGGTCAAGATTTCGATTGAAGAACATGTTTCAAATCAGCAATGAAATCTGACGGGGGGTCTGGGTAGCTCAGCGAGTATTGACGCTGACTATCACACCTGGAGTCGTGAGTTTGAATCCAGGACATGCTGAGTGACTCCAGCCAGGTCTCCTAAGCAACCAAATTGGCCCGGTTTCTAGGGAGGTTAGAGTCACATGGGGGTGGTTCTTGCTCTCAACGGGGCACGTGGTAACTTTGTGCGTGGATCGCGGAGGGTAGCATGCAGGGCTGGACTGGGAAGAGAAATCGGCCCTAGATTTTACAAGGCAACTGGCCCAAAAGTTGTTTAGCGTGTGGGGGGTGTTCGTTGTCCTTTTCTGCATATCGCGGCGCCGCTTTGTGGTCCGTTCTGCATAATGCGCCGGCTCATTTTAGCTTATCGCGGGCCATTCGGCACATTTCACAGCCAATTCATCGGCACGCTCGGATCACCCAATGGCCAGTCTGCAGCTGATCAGCCCCAAAGTGCAATGGCCCACTGGGAAAATGCCCGGTATGCCAGATTACGTCCAGCCCTGGTAGCATGAGCCTCTGCATGCGGCATCTCCGCAGTGTAATTTGGGTGGCTGTGGTTCAGGTGGTTTTATTGCGATGATGAATTTTATGTTTTATACTTCCAAATGTAAAGCAAGAATGCATATTTCCGCAAGTAATTACATCATTTTTATCTCAAGATTTAACGTTTTATGCTACTAGTGCAAACCCAATTACTGGTATTATAAATGAGCACTTTACTAGCAGTAAATCCGTTCTTGATATCAAGAATTAGCATTATAGCTATTGGAAATTCAATGATTGATATCTATAATTCATATCCTGTATATGATTAAATGCTAATTTGGCTTGCCATAGTCAACTGTCTTTGAGATTAATGGCTATGCTAACGGATATAGCTCCATTTATTATAGACTTTGGTACAAATAGCTTTCATCTTTGCTTTGAGTTTCAGAACATCTCGGTGTAGACCTCAACCAGTTAAAGTATAACATCTTTCCTGCACTCTCTCTCTCTATATCTGCTCTTCTCTATGCCACACACTGACTTCAAAAGGAAAGTAAGAAGATCCAGAGCACATGTGTTTACCTCCAGAATTCATGGCCTGAATGTGGAACTCTCCTCTCATTTAGAATGAATGACAGATGAGTGTAAACAGTCGTGGGAAGTCCGTGTACCACGAGCGAGCTCTCACTGTATGTGTCCATGAACTACTTTGAATATTTGCCCCCCCAAAAAAGCACAAAAAAAGGCAGAAAGGGACAACGCAATGGTTCAGATTTCACAGAGGAGCTTATCTGTCGTTTTTGCAGTGTTATTTGGCCATGGCCAGACTTATATAGAAATTAGCCTGTAGATGGATATTCGTGGACAGAATCTAATATTACAAGATGAACATCAGCAATATCTTTTATTCTCGAAGCTACGAGGATGTAAGATAATTAGAGGAAGATATGTCTGCCTTGAGATACAAAGAAAAATCATTAAAGGAATACTTCACCCCAAAAAGACATTTCTGTCATCGCTACCGTGATTTTGTTCCAAACCGTTTGCTGTTAATTTGTCTGTGAAGAATCTGTGAAGAGCTTTTTTTTTCTAGATCAACACCTTAGCAACTGCATAGCAACATGGCAACATGCTAAAACCACTCATAACACATTAGTAAATGAATATCAACATGCTAACATGCTAAGATACCCTCATAACACCTTAGTAAATGAATATCAACATGCTAACATGCTAAAACCACCAATAACAACTTAGCAACTGCATAGCAACATGCTAAAAACTCTCATAACACCTTAGCAACTGCATAGCAACATGATAATATGCTAAAAACACTCATAGCACTTCAGTAAATGAATATCAGCAAGCTAACATGCTAAAACTACCAAAAACACCATAGCAACATGCTAACATGCTGAAACCACTCATAACACCTTAGTAAATGAATATCAACATGCTAACATGCTAAAAAACACCCATAACACCATAGAAACGGCATAGCAACATACTAACATGCTAAAACCACTCATAACACCTTAGTAAATGAAAATCAACATGTTAACATGCTAAAACCACTCATAATGAACTAGCAACTGCATAGCAACATGCTAACATGCTAAAACCACTCATAACACCTTAGTAAATGAATATCAACATGCTAACATGCTAAAACCACTCATAATGAACTAGCAACTGCATAGCAACATGCTAAAATGCTACAAAAACCATTCATAACACTTTAGTAAATGAATATCAACATGCTAACATGCTAAAAACCACCCATAACACTTTAGTAACTGCATAGCAACATGCTACAACCACTCATAACACCTTAGTAAATGAATGTCAACATGCTAACATGCCATAAACCACTCAGAATGAACTAGCAACTGTATAGCAACATGCTAACATGCTAAAAATAACTCATAACACATTCGTAAATTAATTTAAACATGCTAACATATTAAAATTATTCATAACACCATAGTAAATGAATATCAATATGCTAACATGCTAAAAACCACTCAGAATGAACTAGCAACCGCATAGCAACACGCTAGCATGCTAAAACCACTCATAACGCCTTAGTAAATGACATAACATTAATATGCTAAAAACCACTCTGAATGACCTAGCAACTGCACTATTAATGCAAATGTTGGGATATTGATCATTTTGGGATATTTTTTTTTGCGGCCACTAAACAACTACACATTTCAGAAGTCTTAAATGTAGAATGTAAAATGTAAATGTAAAGTGTGTTGTTTGGACATTTTATTCTGTGACTAAAGGTACTTGGACCATTGCACACTAACCTCTTTCTAAACAAGAACAACTGATGCATGATCACTGGCACTTTCACTTTAGACGTAATGGTGCTTTTAACATTATTTGCATTAGTTCTTCAAAATAGAGGCGCATATGCTCAACTAAACTTCCCTCAAGTTTATTGTTTGGGATTGAAGCGTTGCACATTGGGATGTGCATATAGGCCCATATTTCTTTTTAGAATAGACCTAAATATACATTTTCAAGCTCTTTTGTCATTCATGCTAGATTGTTTATTAAGATATTTAAGATCATGAATGCTTTTCAGTGAATATAATTTCAGTCTATTCCTCACTACAGCTATCATAATATTTCTATTGTTATTGTGCTTTTATGTAGTTAATTTGTCCTTTTGCTGCTTGACAGATGTAGCTATGAAATATCTCCTTTTGTGTTTCACAGAAGAAAGTTTCAGACAGGTTTGAAATAACACGAGGGCGAGGATGCCCTTTAAAAGAGTCTAACATACTAACTGTTATTGAATGTCTGACTTGAAGGATTGTTTCATATAGCGTAAGTTCATGCTAATGCAAATGAGAGGCCAAGACAAGACAAAAATATTCACGAGCTACGCCCATCCGTTAAGACTTTAACACTCATCTGGGTTCAACTTCATTGTGCTGTCTTCATAAATGTCTGGGCAGCTTCACAGAAAGTAATTTCTCTCAGATGTGTGCACAGGAACACAACATTCAGAGTTAATATGATCATTGTCAGCTCTGACCAGCAGCAAAAGGCGAATGCATGAGAATAATCAATTCCCGACGCTGTAAAAGATGCCCTAATGTCTTTGTAATGAGTCAGTGAGATTTTAGTTATGAGATAAGGCTCCGGATAATAGCTTCAACAGATTTGAGGGACAAAATGAAACTATATTGTTCATGCATAAATGCGTGGAGACTTTGATCGCAAAACGCAGGAGTGAAATGAATTGGAAAAAAAGGGACGGCCAAGGTTTCGCCCTGAGATCGTTTGGTACGATGGCTTAAATAATGGTTTTCTTGTGTCATTTGGTGGGTCGGGCGATTTTGAGAATGTAATTGGAGTGTCATTAGACGCCTGGTAAAAATGTAATTAATGACCAGAGTGACTGACGTATTACTTCATGGGAAATTGTTCCACGTCTAAGCGAGACGGCGTAATTGGAATAATAACTTTTTGCAAACATCAATCATAGGTGCTGATTAAAAGATTAATGCCATCTTAGGGTTGGGAGTAAAACGTTGCCTCATCTATCTAACGTGAAAAATGCATGAAGTATAATTAAGAATAAATCATATTTTTGCATATCATTTTCATTAAGCTACATCCTTCATCATGACAACCGCACAGTGGCTAATGTATGAAACTAAAGAAATACTGTCTGTAGTTGACATGGAGTGTGTAAATTATTAGTTCTTTAAGAAATCTAATCTACACAAGTACGTGAACATAGTCGCTTCTAGCTACAAGTTAAATTTTGTGTGTTTTTACTTTTTTAAATGTGTCAGAGCGCAATTCATATTGCAACGCAATTAGCCATTGCATTCTTTGCATTGCCACAAGGGGCGTTACAGCGACATTAGTGTGACCTGTTCACTTGTATGGTGAGTTTTCTCTTTTAAGTCAACTGCTGTCATGGCGGAGCAACAGTTTGAAGAGAATATTGCTATGCTAGTGAGGTAAAAAAAATGTACCTAACTAATAACGCATCCAGTTTAACAGCACAGACAATTAAAAGGTAACTCTATCGCCCCCTTGAGGTTTATTACCGCCACTGTTATGCAAGAATGCACGTTCAGTGGCTTATATAACAGAATGTTATAGGACTTTTCCACTGCACGGTACAACTCGACCGAGCCGATACTAAATGTGATGTCAAAATCCTGCAGATCACTGATTGGTCAGAGAGAATCGTCACTGGATTTGCGACGCGGGACATCAACCCGCTAGTTTTAAAGTTAGCTACAGCAATAGAAGTATCATTTGTTCATGCGACTTTGGAATTGTAAAAATTAATGGCTGTGCATAAACCCACGGCGTGGTCAATAAACCAGGTGTAGACGTTCCTCTCGTTAGCGACAAACGAAATGATGCTAAACAAAATAGTCTTTCAGGAAGTGTCTCAGCTGTTGTCCGCACACGGCTACCACCGGACCTACCAACAGTCAAGGGAAAAGTTAAAAATAAACGTAAATGTGACGACAGAACCATCAAGGAAAATCGCAAGTGGTTCGACCAAATGGACGCTATCTAGACCGGCGAGTAATGGGAGGGAGAGTGCCCTAGACTCGGCCATGGCTGGAGTCCACGATGGAGGATGGGACGTTTTGTTACGTTAGCTCGTTACTCTGCTTGAAAGCTTCACTTTATTTAGTTGACCAGCTACTGGAAAGCTTCTAAAATAACCAGGACAATTTAAATGTTACACTTGTGTAAAATCACCATGAACAACTGCTTTATGCAGCACAATGAGCTAGTCGCTAACAGCTAGCGCTCGTGTTATTGTTATGGTCCGTAATGTTTGTGTCGCGTCTAAGATGATGTCACGGCAGTAGAGGCGGCGCAACTATGACGATCAGCCTATAATCCCGCCCACGTCGAGGCGGCGCTAAACTGCCGTGGAAAAGCAAACTCTGAAAAGTAAAGCGAGTCGAGTTGAACCGTAACGTACAGTGGAAAAGTGCCATTAGAGATTGTTCTTTGACTTCAAATATATATATTATGAAACATTTGAAAAAATGCATAAATTCTGATTACTGAAAGTATGAAAGAACTGTTTGAATGTGCCAAAAAATTGGTAAAAACTAAAATAAAAGTCAGACTATTTGGCCCATTAAAGTCATTTAAGCATATTCAACCGAACCGCACTGTATTGGCCTCGCGCTAGCAGATCTCCATATGCGAATTGGCGTAAAGTATGTTTCTGGTCAATGTTTCGTTTGATAGCTACCTAGCTAGCTAGCCGTGGTGGTTTGGGGTTTGTATAATCTGTCACTGATAATGTTACGTAATCGTTGATTGTAGCTCTGGTCTCATTAGCTCTTATGCATCCTAACAATATGCTAATTTCTAGTTTAGTCTTGTATAACAGCCCTTTGACTTCTAACTTGCTGCTTTTAAATTACAAGCTGATGAAATAATGACGGTTGCATGGCATTTAATTTGATTTGATTTAAGTTGATTATAATGTTCTCAGAGCAATTTGATTTCATGTGCCATGTGATTCATGTGATTTCATGAAAAGCCTTGATAAAAAAAGTAAACTTTATGATTATTGGTTTGGTTTCATGTTATGTTAAGGAGGGTGTCGTTTTAATAATAAATAACAGTGTGAATACCAAGGTAGCCACAATGAGCAGTTTTTATGTAAACAGTTTCTTTCAGCGAGGTATCAATGATCTAATTTATTATCTTACTGGAATTTACTGACATTTCAATTCTACAAAAGACCTCAACATTTTCTAGACGTGTCTCGAAAGTGGTCATGAAGTTCTCTACACAGTATAAAACCGTCTATGAGGTGTGAAAAGTTTTTATTGCGCATTTGTGTTACTGCTGTGTAAGTGAGGAGTGAAAGGGCAGGCAGAGTTCAACAGTGGCATTCGGTGAGTTATTTCACAAAAGGTTGATATTCTCCAACTGGACAGAAGTTTTGTTATGAATATGAAAAACACTATAAAAATGTCCACAGTAACAACAAAGTTTGGTAATGGACAACAGAATGATATCAGCATTTTCTACCATTTGTATGTGTTCATTTACAGTATTTGTATGTTTAATGGTTATGGTAACAAAGTTAATGTACCAAATCACATGTTTTACAATGAAAAATTGCAATCAGCAATTATTGGGGTCGAGGCAATTTGGAAAAGTGGAGAAAATGACCATAAATGGCAAATTTGAAGGAGTCAATCTGTTAGGGACAAAATAACCTTACTAAGTATTTGATTAACTTAGTAGGTATGTTGTCCACTGTTTTCAGTGTACAGAAAAATCTTCATTAACACTTTACAATACGGGTGCATTAATAACCATTAATTAATGCTTAACTAATGCACAGATAATAATGAGTTAATCTATGACTCATGATTAACTAAGCCATTAATTAATGCTTAACTAATGCACAGATAATAATGAGTTAATCTATGACTCATGATTAACTAAGCCATTAATTAATGCTTAACTAATGCACATATAATAATGAGTTAATGTATGACTCATGATTAACTAAGCCATTAATTAATGCTTAACTAATGCACAGATAATAATGAGTTAATCTATGACTCATGATTAACTAAGCCATTAATTAATGCTTAACTAATGCACAGATAATAATGAGTTAATCTATGACTCATGATTAACTAAGCTATTAATTAATGCTTAACTAATGCACAGATAATAATGAGTTAATCTATGACTCATGATTAACTAAGCCATTAATTAATGCTTAACTAATGCACAGATAATAATGAGTTAATCTATGACTCATGATTAACTAAGCCATTAATTAATGCTTAACTAATGCACAGATAATAATGAGTTAATGTATGACTCAAGATTAACTAAGCCATTAATTAATGCTTAACTAATGCACATATAATAATGAGTTAATGTATGACTCATGATTAACTAAGCCATTAATTAATGCTTAACTAATGCACATATAATAATGAGTTAATGTATGACTCGTGATTAACTAAGCATTCATTACTGATTGCCACATCAGCAACTAATAAAGAGATTCATATATTGTCATATAAGAATTGCTATTAATTAAATGTGTAATCGTGAATTAATTCCCTAACAACTTATTATATGAACTAAAAGTGTAAATTAATGTGTTAATTACCACAATGAGCTGAAGTCATGTATTTGAACTTCCACCCAATACAGGTGCACTAATATGCATTAATGCATGCTTAATTACTGCATTATTACTGCAAATTCATGTGTTAATTACAACACTTATAAAAAGAGATATACAAAAAAAATCACATATATACGTATTTACATGTGATATTTTGTATATCTATTTTTTATCTCTGCATCCCACTGTTTTTGGAAAACGATGTTAAATAAACAGCTTTTATAAAGTCCAATGATGGTCATTAATGATAAATGAGTTCTCAAGTCAGGACTTTTTAGGCAGTGCTTTGGCTGTATCTGCATTTGTTTTAATTAATTAATAACTAATGGTTTGCAAAGATATCATTATATTATGACTTTATTTGTTGAGGCACATGACTATTAACTTATCATTAAGTAATTGTTGTAATAAACACATGAATTTGCAGTAATAATGTAGTAATTAAGCATGTATTAATGCATATTGGTGTACCTGTATTGGGTGGAAGTTCAAACACATGGCTTTGGATCACTGTGGTAATAAATACATTAATTTACACTATTAGTTCATATAATAAGTTGTTAGGGAATAAATCCATGATGACACATTTAATTAATAGCTATTCATATTTGACTTAATATATTAATCAGACAGACTATTTATTAGTTGCTGATGTGGTAATCATTAGTGAATGCTTAGTTAATCATGAGTCATACATTAACTCAATATTATCTGTGCATTAGTTAAGCATTAATTAATGCACCCGTATTGTAAAGTGTTACCAAACCTTCAGTTCGAACTCCTCTTAGAACATTTGTCCGATTTGCACAAAATTTTGTATTATGCATCATCTCATTTAGAAGATACAGTCAAATTAATATTTAGCCGTGGCCCAATTAACTTGTCAACCTATAGGCCATTTCAAGAATGTATGCAAAAATAAAGGAATTAGAATGGTCCCGATGTATTTATGAGTCCTTTCAACAAAGTCTCTTTTTCAAAGTCAGTCCACTTGGTGACCGTTTTTGGAACGTTGTTTGCGTGTCCGGTGACGCATTTAACTCGCACCAGACCCTCCCCTCCCTGCTCCGTTCCTGGACCTGTAAAGACGCCAGCAGGTAGAGGTCGATCTCCCAAGGAGAGGTGCACTCGATGTTTAAAGGCAGCGGTGATGACGCTCTTCATTGGGATCCCCATCAGGTGAGGCGGGGTGACGATGATCCACGGTAAGGGCATGTCGTTCCGTCACAACTAGTATAATAAATTGTGATTCTTTACCTCAGATCACGCTATAAACGCACCGTCTTGTACAGCTAATGCGCATGTGTTCTCGAGTTGATTGACAGGCGATTTCTTTATCTAAAAGGTGATTGGCTATTTTACCTGTAAGGCGGGTTGACCATTGGCTGCGTTCCAATTTCTCCCATTTATTTGAATAGAAGTGGCCCGTCTCTGTTTTGACAGAGCAAGGAAATGCTCACGGAACAATGACATCACCAACGAACAGTCCGTGAAATGGTCTATATCTTCTGAAAAGTCTTTTCGTCTTGAGGGTTCCTAAACGGTGCACGCAAAATTTTGAGTGAATCGGACTAAGGGTACGTTTACACGACAATGATGTACTAAAAACGGAAACGTTTTTCCTTTGCGTTTTGCAAAAGTTTTGCGTACAGACGACGGCGTTGTCAAAGCGATCCCCGTTCACACGGATCCGCAAAAAGGTCTAAAAACGCTGTATTATGCACGCCAGGCCAGTAGTTGCCGATGCCACTTTGTAAAGAAACACTACGCACCTGCGCACATAAGCATTCTTCCACAGAGCGTTGAACACAAACAATGAATATGGCGAAAGCATCAAGCAATGTTGTCTGGACAAACTCTTGAGCAGCACAAAGTCCTGTAGTCCGCCATTGTAGTTTTGAAAGCCTTGTGCGTTGTTTTGGAGTAGTCGCTCGCATGCCTATAGACTGAACATGGTAATATGCATGCACATGACATCATCGCTTTTGTATGTTTACGTGGAGACGATAACGGCATCGTATTCAGAAACGTGCACTTTGAAAACCGTTTTCAAAAGTTCGCGTTTTCAGGCCCCAAAACGCCATTGTTGTGTAAATGAACAGCCAAAACGCATTAAAAGTTTTCATAAGTCGTGTAAACGGCCCCGAACAGTCAAGGAGGAGTTCGAAAACCTTTATAATTAGTTTTCTTTTGTAGTGTTGTTGAAGCATCTCACTTACGGTACTGGGAAAATATAGTCAATGTACTCGTAAACACAGCAAAGGGAAGTTAGCACTTCAAGTGTTTTAAACAAAAGATCAACATTTCCTTTGTCCTTTTATGTTTTGGCTTCCTCTGTCTGTCCTGAGGTGTAAACAGGCATGAACTTGAGAGTCAAGTTTGTCTGTTGTAGGATGCCATTTATTTCTTTCTTTTGTGGTTTGTTATCCAAACCTTACCAGTTTGGGTTTATATGTCAAGCGAGTTCACTTAATAACATTGAAAGAGTCTGAAGTTCTCAAAGTCTTACTGTTAGTCCAATTAGTGTTTATTTAGTGTCAGGATATCAGGTGGGATATTGGAACGCCGGGTTAACTCAACAACCATCTTGCTCTAAGACCGCACATGATGACACTGGATGACCAGGATGTGATGCCTGAAATATCCTTTTCCAGGCATTGTGCTTGAGTACGCTCACTTTGAATTAAAGAATGCATGGCAGGATGTACCATTAACCATGACTATACCTGCAAAGTTCAGCCAAGGACTTTAGGGGGAAAAATTCAAGATGTGTATTCTACGATTCAAAACGAAGAACAATTGATTGAAAGCGACATCAGTATTAAATGTCGCAACATCTCTGAACTTTATTAAGCATAATCATGGCTCTAAAAGACTTTTCACAGGGTAATGTTGTCTTTAACTGCTTTTATTGCAGGACAAGGTGCCATCAAATGTGCTTTCATTACTTTGTTACTTCTCTTTTGTGGCCAGTAGCTCCTTCTAAGACGTCCCATCGATTACAGAAGACCTTTTGACCGAGACTTTTACTGATGTCTGAGGTATAAAATGACAGGAGCTGGATCGTACGGTATATGGTACATTTCACGATCCCAGCACACCAGAGAGAGAAAGTCGAACTTCATTTTCTCATTTTGAAAAGTAATATCAGTTCCTGTGCTCTGGGAAGTCTGTGGGAATATTTCAAAATGACTATATCTATAATTAAGTAGTAACCTTTAATAAGAGTTCTTTGCTGCAACACAGATTTAACATTACTGTATCAACATTAGTCTGAAGCCCTATACTAAGGGAATATTTGCAGTGAGCAAAAAAGCTTTTATATTTGTATTAATGTTAACGTACTGTCATCACAATGGATTTGCTATATAAAGTTCACACGTTGGCTTTAGGTTTCAAAACAAGAACGCAAATTAGATTGTGAAAATGAAACATAATTTGGTCACGTGGATTCCTGCTAAATGAAATAACCAAACCTATAGCTGTGATTTATATTTTCTGATCTGTCGGGGGTGGAATTTAATATGAAGCCTGCTGAGAAGCAAACATTGTTTTACATGCAGATACTGTTTGGAGGAAAATCACGCTGGCTGCAGCAGACGGTCAATCCATCACGGCCGCACCACAACAATAAAGTTGGTTCTGAGGCTTAATTTAGCTAGACATAAACTGAACAAGTTTCACAGACGTGTGACTAACAGAAATGTAATAACGTGACTCTGAACAATGGGGGGTCAGTAACACTCAGTATCTGGTGTGGCCACCAGCTGCATTATGTACTGCAGTGCATCTCCTCCTCATGGACTGCATCAGATTGGCCAGTTCTTGCTGTGAGATTATAAAGAAGTCAATGGAAAGGAGGAGGGGAGAACCGCCTTTACGATATAAATAATATTTTAATATAAAACTTAAACAGAAGACAAACACACACACGACGGACATGTCCGTAAACTATCTCTCTCTCCCGCACAATCCTCCGCAGTCGATCTTTATCCCTCTCGGAGGCTTGATTAACCTGATAAGGGACCGGGTGTGTATGATCACGATCCGGCCCTGCCCTCCACCCTGCCACATTCCTCCCTCGTTCTCTCAGGCAGGGGAGTCCCCGGCATGACGTACATCCCCCCCTCTTTCCCTGGGGAGGGGCGTGCCTTTTTGGCCCGTCTGCCTGGACGAGGGAGGGGACAAGGGGAGGGAAACAGAAATAATTAAATAGGGGGGGTACTTCCTGTAACAGTGTACTACCCCCCCCAAAAACACTGTAAAATTTAAACGAGAGGGAAAAGGCCAACGCGGAGCGGCAGTTAGAGAGAGAGAGAGGAGAGAGAGATTAAAAAAACACTTACTCGCCAGTTCTCCGATACGCCGTAGCTTGTTCCTCGGCCACTCCTCCACCCTCTGACGGACAACAGCTGCGCCTCTCCGGGAGGATTGGAGGCAGACCTCCAGCCCCTGGTGGACGGAACGCCCCACCGTGTTCTTGGGGAACAGAAGGGGTCTCCCCCGCCCCTGGCAGCAGTTCTCCCCGTTTCAGTGGCTGATAGGCAACTCCTCCGCCCCTGGCAACGGCCCTGACCGCTCCAGGCGGTCGGTTAGGAGCCCCTTCTCCCCTCGCGGTCGGCGGCCGTCGTCCTCTTCCAGCCAGCCGTGCTCCTCGTCCCCCGGCAGATGGCCTCGGCTGCTCCGTTGGGGTGGACGGTAGTGGTGAGAAATCTACTACGGCGTATCCCTCCTCCTTCCCGGATTTCGGCACCAGTGTAAAGAAGTCAATGGAAAGGAGGAGGCGCGAACCGGCTTTACGATATAAATAATATTTTAATATAAAACTTAAACAGAAGACAAACACACACACATGACGGACATGTCTGTAAACTATCTCTCTCTCCCGCACAATCCTCCGCAGTCGACCTTTATTCCTCTCGGAGGCTTGATTAACCTGATAAGGGACTGGGTGTGTAATATCACGACCCAGCCCCGCCCTCCGCCCTGTTACAGAGATGTTACCCCACTCTTCCACCAAGGCACTTGCAAGTTCCTGGACATTTCTGGGGGGAATGGCACTATCCTTCACCCTCCGATCCGACAGGTCCCAGACATGCTCAATGGGATTGAGATCCTGGCTCTTCGCTGGCCATGGCAGAATGCTGGCATTCCAGTCTTGCAGGAAATCATGCACAGAACGAGCGGTATGGCTGGTGGCATTGTCATGCTGGAGGGTCATGTCGGGATGAGCCTAAAGGAAGGGTACCACATGAGGGAGGGACACACCATCCCAGACCATGACGGAAGCCTCCACATCGCCGAATCGATCCCGCTCCAGAGTACAGGCCTTGGTGTAACGCTTATTCCTTCGATGATAAATGACCGTCCAACTGTCACCCCTGATGAGACAAAACTGTGACTGGTCAGTGAAGAGCACTTTTTGCCAGTCCTGTCTGGTCCAGCGAAGGTGGGTTTGTCCCCATAGGCGATGCTGTTGCCGGTGATGTCTGGGAAGGACCTGCCTCACAACAGTCCTTCAAGCCCTCAGTCCAGCCTCTCTCAGCCTATTGCGGACAGTCTGAGCACTGATGGAGGGATTGTGCATTCCTGGTGTAACTCGGGCAGTTGTTGTTGCCATCCTATACCCGTCTCGCAGATGTGATATTCGTCTGTCCTTCCTGTCTCCCTGTAGCGCTGTCTTAGTCGTCTCACAGTACGACATTGCAATTTATTGCCCTGGCCACATCTGCAGTCCTCATGGCCACTCATGCCTCCATGCAGCATGCCTAAGGCACATTCATGCAGATGAGCAGGGACCCTGGGCATCTTTCTTTTGGTGTTTTAGTCAGTAGAAAGGGCTCTTTAGTGTCCTAAGTTTTAATAACCTTAATTGCCTACCGTCTGTAAGCTGTTAGTGTCTTAATGACCGTCCCCCAGGTGCATGTTCATTAATTGTTTATGGTTCATTGAACAATCCTCCTCATTCTCCATCCTGCTTATTCCAAGTGTCACGATATGTTTGGTTATGCCACATGCATAGAAATAATGCTGGTGTTTTACCATAAGTGACTTCAAACCACACGTCTGACCGACAACATGGCGTGTTCTAAAATTCGAAACAACTGTTTAACTTTATTTAGCGTTCTTCGTTCTTGAACAAGGGAAAACCATAGTAACTTTTGTGTGTAATATCTGCAACCTGAACCGCATCAACGTGCCCCGTGTTTGATACGTATGCCACGTCGGGTCGCGGTGCTTCTTGTCCTTTGTGCGACCGCCTTGATGTAGATTTTCTGTTTTTATGCATGTTATTTTAAAGAAATATAACACTTGGGGGCCTGGGTAGCTCAGCGAGTATTGACGCAGACTATCAAACCTGGAGTCGTGAGTTCAAATCCAGGGCGTGCTGAGTGACTCCAGTCAAGTCTCCTAAGCAACCAAATTGGCATGGTTGCTAGGGAGGGTAGAGTCACATGGGGTAACCTCCTCGTGGTCGCTATAATGTGGTTCTCGCTCTCGGTAGGGCACGTAGCTTGTTGAGCGCTTTACCGCGGAGACATAGTGTGTGTGGAGGCTTCACGCTATGTCTCCACGGTAACGCGCTCAACAAGCCACGTGATGAGATGCGAGGATGACGGTCTCAGATGTGGAGGCAACTGAGATTAGTCCATATCTCACCGCTTTGAAGCCATCTGAATGCTAGTGTATTTGTAAAAGTTGACAAAATATGCCTTAGAAAACTGACTGTAAATATTGATGACATCATCTCGCAATTGTCCAAATGACATGCAAAGAGCCAATGGCATTTTTGGGTCAATGAAGTCAATCCTGTCGTGATGCATCACCATGCCAAAAATGGGTAATTCTGACCTAGCACACAAGTTGTATGGACGATGTTTATTGTGTTATTTTTAACTTTTTAGAGCTTCTCAATGAACTCCTTTTATATGGAAAAGAGCTGCTTCAACATGTCTTCTTTTGTGTTCCACAGTAGAAAGAAAGTCATGCAGGTTTGGAATGACTGAGTAAATGACAGAAGTTTCATTTTTGGGTGAGCTATCCCTTAAGATTTGAGACTGACCATCTTACAATGAATCTAGTTCCAATCCAAAAGTTGCAAACAGTGACAAATTAGGAAAGACAGACAGCAAATGGCATGTGTGTCCTCTCAATCAGCCATGAAATCAACAATGAAAAGCTTATTTCCTGACTTGCGCTTTGTTTTCGACTCTATATGTGTGCACTGGCAGCGGTAATTACATGCCAAGCACGTAATCCCAGACCCAGCTAAAAGTCAATGTTCCTCAAAGAGGTGATTAGCGACTGCGGCATGCTGGTATACGTACATGTGTGGCTACGAATATTAACAGCCGTGTCTGATAGTCATGTGGAGTTCTCAGAATCAGGGGAGGACACCAACATCTTGTCGAGGACACCAACATCTGCAAAGCAGTTCTGAACCTCTTAACATCTGCAGTGGAGTCAAAATCTGGTAGCCATCCAGAGGCATAAAATGGCAAACCGTGTGACCTTCTGGATGACAACAGAGTGAAATGCCAAAGACCATGATAGAAAACAAAATGACCTTGAAGTAAGTTGAATTGTAAGGTATTTTAATACATCAGTATATTTATGCTGGCTTGACAAAGCCAAAATACTGTTATTCTACAAACTTGGTTTCAAAATCCTTAAACCGACATCAAACATTCTAACCCTAACTTCTCCTATAGCTTTCAAGCCACATCCACCAAACTTGGTACAGATCTTCAGACTGTTCTGACTTAGTGTGCTTTGTCTTTTCTAAATGATCGCAGTTACAGTTTTCCCGTAATGGACTTTCAAATTGGTGTAAAAATCCCAAAGACTAGCATTGATGGAATGTTCAAACGGGCCAATGGAATGCTCGTTAATTCAAACTCCTAATGTAAAAACATTTAAATGTAAACAAGATAAATAGCTTTTAATCTGCTTTCTATCTATCTAGTTTGAAAAAAATTATTGTTATTATTATATATATTTTGACTATTATATTATTTCAGAACTATATATATATATATATATGTATGTGTATATACTATGTATATGTGTATATATATATATATATATATATATATATATATATATGTGTGTGTATATATATATATATATGTATGTGTGTATATATATATATGTGTGTGAACAAATATCATCATTAATATACTTGTGAGAGAATGGTTAGTCAAAATGTATTTTAATTATTTAAAAATGTACATGTTAAAAAGTTACAGTTATTAAATAAAGTGGGTCGCAGCTGCTCAGCAGTAGTTGCGGTGCATTACATGAAATGAGCAGCAGGTTGGCCAATTAATCATGCAGTTCTTAAACAGTCAGTCTTGTTCCCTGGGAATGTAAGCTGAGATAATTGTTCAGCATGGATCTCCATTTGTATGTCAAACAGGTGATAGGAAGAAATATATTACATCTAAGAAATCTGAGTGTGAGGGCCTTTGAACTGAGTATTCCCTGAGTTGGCATCAAGGTAGATTTCTTGGCAAGCTTTCCGTTGATTGCTTTCTGATAAGACAGCTTGTGATAAACGAGAGCTATCGAAGGCAAACGGAAATCAAATCATTCCTGACAGGCAATTTTCATGACCGCTAGCTCTTGTCAGAAGAGGAAGGTTGAGTCAGGAGCCCATCAGAGCTTTTAAACGTTTGATTTTGCTGCAGTGTTATCAGACAACTCGAGAGCGAATATTGCTCGTATCTGTCCATGGATTCCATTCTCCAGAAAAGCCTGTCCGTCGGTTTGACCCTCACTCAGCCTCAAGCACATCAGTGGGGGATGTCTGGGGTGTTGCACAACCATCTAAACAGTGTTTTCGAGGATTGATGTGAAACTTGCACATTAACTTGTTTGTTTTTGCTGTAGTGTTGTAGTCAAGAGTGTTTCAGAGAAAAGAGAAAAGTCTCTATGCTAGGTTTTATTCCGATTCCAGGTTCACTCATGACTTTATTAACAAGTCTTATAGTACTAATTGGTTAAAGTGGTAATTTGAAGAATTATTGGCCATAAAGGTACTAGACTGATTTAAGTGTCATAAGCGTTATACATATCTGTTAACAGTTCATTTAGGTAGTCATGTGATGCTATGCGAGGGTTGGTCGCATAAAGGCGAGCTCTGCCTAAACTTGGCTACAATTATCCTTTTAAGCAATTTTAACCGTTGAGAACCGTAATAGTTTTGTTTGCTTAACTGTGCTGGGATGGCAAGATGTCTAAAAATGTGAAATCGTCAGCCTGTGGGGACATTAAAAAGCACTTACGCTCTCACGCATCGGATGCTTTGCAGGATCAAGATGGAAGAGGTCCAGTCAATGGTGGCATCGAGCTATGTGACATAGGTCAGGATATCTCGAAAATGTATGCAGCGCTGATGAAACTCTCGACCGACGTGGAGGGCCTCGCAGAGATACGTTGAGCGGTCACATCTATGGAGCCGAAAATTTCCACCCTGAACACAAGAATGGACGATGTTGAAAAACATGTCGAGTTTCTGGAGTCGGCCGAAAGAGAGCTACAGGCTAACCCGCCAGCTTCCAAGGCTGATGTGTAACGTGTTTGGGAAAAACTAGAGGATTTGGAAAATCGGAGCAATCGTAATAAAGTTCGTTCCATTGGAATCCCAGAGGGAAAGGAAGGTCAGGGTCATGGAGAAGTTTTTGGACAGGCTTATTCCGAATTTTATCGACACAGCGGACAGCCAGCTCGAAATCGAGCTCATGCAGGGTATTCGTCAGCTTTCCTGGGCGGGTGACAGACCCCGATTTATCCTGGCAAGATTCTTGCGGTTGGCTGACAGGAACTTTGTTCTACGAGCGGCAAGGATTAAAGGCATGTTGTGCTAGGAGGACCACATCATGGTTTTTCCTAACTTTGCTAGATCGACTCAGGCGAAGTGGGATGGATTCAAAGAGTGTAAAAAATTGCTGCCTCAACAGAAGTTAATCTTTGAACTGCTCTATCCGGCTAAGCTTAGAATTGACTGCAAGGATGGTGTAAGACTTTACATGCCCATGAAAAGCTATGGCCTTCATTAAATCAATGGAGTGAGTGGATAACTTTGCCTTCACTTGGTCAACAATACAGATTACATATTGTGCATTCTGCTAATGCAGACAAACCCGAGAGGGTTTGTTGATCTGTTGATTGCCCACAGGCTTCTGCCTGACTCTCTTTTTTCCCTTTTATTTTGTTTTATTTATTCTGTAGAGCACACTTGTTCACGTTGTGGGTTCGATGTTATTGTCTACTGGGGCATATTGTATTTTTTAATTAAAAATGTTATGTGCAATTTATTGGCACAGTTCATGTTAAGAAAAAACCTTCAGAGCGATGGACACCAGCTGGGACTGTTATGTGCGAGGTTGAAGCGCATTTATCTTTGGTTCTGTGGGTTATTAAGGATGTTATGGTTACATAAATTTTAGATAGTGGTCTATATAATTTATCCTTGGTTACTCAATTTTTCTTTGCATGTCAATATGTCATACTTTAATATAGGTAAAATGTTTCTCTCCACGTAGAATGTTAATGGGTCACATTATAAAAGAAGGATGGTTGTATCTTTTGTATAAACCAATTGGTCCTCATTGTCATCTGTGGGCGTGGCATGGGAGGTGCTTAAGGCAGTTCTTAGGGGGGCGGATCAAACAATATGATTATTCATTTAAAAGATCAAAGCATTGGAATTCATAGAATTGGAAAAGAGTCTTTATAGCTCCACATCCACATCTTCTGATAAGGATATTAGCAACTTCGTAGAGCCATTAGAAATTTCTAAATTGACAAGTGATCAAAAAGTCTTTCTTGACTCAGATATTACTTTGGAGGAGCTTGTTGAGGTAATTAAAGTCTTACCAACAGGTAAGGCACTGGGGCAAAATGGGTTTGCCGAAGAATTTTGTAGATCATGTCACAGAACTGGCTCCAGTTTACACAGAGTCATTAAAGGAAGGTGAACTACTATCAGTCTCATTCTTAAAAATATAAAGACCCAAATGATTGTAAAATTATCGTCCAATTTCCCTGATACCGTTAGATGTTAAAATATTGGCTAAAATTCTGGCTAATCGATTAAGCAGAATAATTACATCAATTAAACATATAGATCAAGTTGGGTTTATACTGTACATGGTCATAGTTCTTCTGATAATGTTAGATGTTTTATAAATATGATATTATGGTCAGTAGTGATCGACCCCTTGCTCTGACAGCATATTGCCCTGCCACGACTTTCCAACCTGGCACCTTTCAATGGCCCAAGCAAGACATTAGTTATTTAGGCATTTTATTTCCAGCAAATTTGAGAGATTTAGTTTGAGTTAATTTTGACCCATTAATGAAAAGTTTCTCGTGTGATGTGGATAGGTGGGCTTCACTACATCTGTCTATGGCAATGAAGGTCAATGTTATAAAAATGAATTGTATTCCCAAATTCAGTTATCTACTACAGTTTCTCCCTCTAGAAGTTCCTCTTTCTTATTTTAAACAATTTGATAGAATATCCAAGGCTTTATATGGAATGGTAAACAACCTTGTTGCATTTCAGTAAGTTTCATAGTCCATTTGATAAAGGAGGTTTAGTTCTCCCCAAAATGTTGGTTTATTACTATGCTTTTAATCTCAGACACTTGGCCCATTAACCCTCTTCCACCTGAGAGAGCCCCTCCCAGGTACAACATTCAACAAGCGGTCCTTGCCCCAATCGTACCATTGCAAAGTCTTTCTATCAAATTCCCTAGAGAAGTGAAAATGCGTCCCATTGTTTCACACTTACATGCAGTATGAGCAAAGGATTCCCATAAGTAAAATTCTGATACTTACCTAAATGCTTCCTCAAGTATATGGCTGAGCCCCAAATAATTTATTAACAAGTCCCCCTTTTGCTGGAAAGAATGGATTGAGAGGGGTGTTGCTACACTTGGTGACCTTTATGAAAATGGAGATTTGAGGTCGTTTTTTATCAGGTACAGTTGCGCCATCTACGTTGTACTATTTTTGGCCGTAGTACACATCCCACTAAAGTTCACAGCCTTTGGAAAGGGGCATGAAGCATCAGTGTATTATTATTGATCCAGAGTCTTGGTGATGCGGCCTTAACTGCTCTTAAGAGGTTATGGGAAAGAGATTTGAACTTGGTATTGGAGGATGGGTAGTGGGAAAGGATTAAAAAATATATTAAAATGATGTATAGGAATGAAAGGGTACGCCTTATTCAGTTTAAGATTTTGCATTGTTTCTACTTGACTCCCTCTAGATTGTTCAGGCTTGGTTTAAAAGACACACGCCTTGGTTTAAATGTCTCTCTTTGGCGTAGGCGTCTGGCAGTCCGAGGAGATAGGAGGCAGGGGTGAGGAGCCTACCCCTGAGCAGGACAGGACTCAACAGGTGGTGATGGGGTGGAGGAGGTTGCCGTGTTAGCACGCTGAAACAGCAATGTGAAAGATCACGAGCAGACTTATAAAGCAATGGCTTACATGTTATTGGCTAGGGATTACCCGGCTAATGGTGCCATGATGTACAGCTGCTAGTCTTCCCGCTAGAACTACGCTCACATTTAAGTTTGTATATGTGTGTACATCTTCTGTTTTTTCTATATTTTACATAAGGATCAATACAAATATTAACAGCAAAACTGGTTATTTAGAGTTGGACGTGATTAAATGGAAGATGTTTTTTATTATCTTAGTATTATTTCACTGCACTTACTTCACATTAAGACACTAAACTCACAACTCTGATAAAGGTTTTACTGTGGCACTGTAGACTAGAGGATGAAACTTAACTCATTAACTCATTAATTTGTGCTTGATTTAATTGCTTATGCTTCAGAGATGGAGAAAGTCAGACAAAAGTCGTTTTCAATTACTTACTAAAAACATTTTTGTGACACATGACAATGACTGAAACATTGACCTGAATAAGCTTGTTTTTGTTGTTTTCTCCAAATGAACACCAGGATGCCTCTGGGCAAGTGAAAACAAATTGTTTGGAGAAATACATACAACCTCAATTTGTGACTACAACAAACCAGTGTATTATGGAAAATATTCAAGCACCAGGGCTTAATGAGCCAGCGTGCATGTCTTATGTAACCGCACTGCGGTGATTAGCGATTTGTCTCGTTCACGTTAATAGCGTGAGTGCTGGCAAAGACACTCGGAAAGAGCAAGTGGGTGAAATTGCCCCCTCTTTCTCAGCACCAAAACAAACCCGAAACAGGTGGCTAATGACGGACAGAGCGGATGCCGCTTCATATGATTCAACGGACAGGAACATTGCTCTATAACTGACCCACGAAATCAAAGAGTTCTGGTATAAATTTAAGTAAAATTTAAAGTTTAATTTAAAGTTTAGATGAGTGGTGTTCACCCATCCAAATCTCACCGCCAACATGCTAGGGTGTTGTGCATGGTTGCTATAGTGCATTGCTAGTGGTTGCTAAGGTATTCTGAATGGTTTATTTTTAATGTTGCTATGTGGTTGGTAGGGATCTGCGAGACTAGTCGACTAAACGGTTCTGATGCTGCTCGTCGACACTTGACTTACTAATCGGTTATTATTTTTCTCCATTAAACTGTTCAACATTTTTACACATTTACATTTTGCTGTTTTTACAGAGGCTGCAAATCACTGTCATATTATTGTAGCATATTTTAAATAAAATTAATAATACTAATGTTTTTAAAAAAAAAGAGGATATCTGGAGCAGATTTAAAGTGCTTCTTCCCTCTCTCTAGCGTTGGATTTTTTAACAGATTAAGTATTTTAAATGGGTCGCATAAACACAACTTTTTTGACAGTTTTCCGAAAGTTTCTTTTTAAACTAGTTGACTCCAAATTTTTCATTGAAACGTCAGTGAAATGAGTCATTCCGCACTTCCCTACTGGTTGTTAATGTGCTCTCAGTGATTGTCAGGGCATTGCTATGTGGTGGCTAATGTGTTCCGAGTATTTTTTAAGGTTGCTAGAGTGTTCTGGGTGGTTGCTAGAGTGGTGATTGCTAGGGATTTCTGGGTGGTTGCTAGAGAGTGTTCTGGGTGGTTGCCAGGGGGTTGCTAGAGTGGTGATTGCTAGGGATTTCTGGGTGGTTGCTAGAGAGTGTTCTGGGTGGTTGCCAGGGGGTTGCTAGAGTGGTGATTGCTAGGGATTTCTGGGTGGTTGCTAGAGAGTGTTCTGGGTGGTTGACAGGGGGTTGCTAGAGTGGTGATTGCTATGGATTTCTGGGTGGTTGCTAGAGTGTTCTGGGTGGTTGCTAGAGTTGTGATTGCTAGGGATTTCTGGGTGGTTGCTAGAGAGTGTTCTGGGTGGTTGCCAGGGGGTTGCTAGAGTGGTAATTGCTAGGGATTTCTGGGTGGTTGCTAAAGTGTTCTGGGTGGTTGCTAGAGTGGTGATTGCTAGGGATTTCTGGGTGGTTGCTAGGGGGTTGCTAGAGTGGTGATTGCTACAGATTTCTGGGTGGTTGCTAGAGTGTTCTGGGTGGTTGCTAGAGTGGTGATTGCTATGGATTTCTGGGTGGTTGCTAGAGAGTGTTCTGGGTGGTTGCCAGGGGGTTGCTAGAGTGGTAATTGCTAGGGATTTCTGGGTAGTTGCTAGGGGGTTGCTAGAGTGGTGATTGCTACAGATTTCTGGGTGGTTGCTAGAGTGTTCTGGGTGGTTGCTAGAGTGGTGATTGCTAGGGATTTCTGGGTGGTTGCTAGAGAGTGTTCTGGGTGGTTGCCAGGGGGTTGCTAGAGTGGTAATTGCTAGGGATTTCTGGGTGGTTGCTAAAGTGTTCTGGGTGGTTGCTAGGGGGTTGCTAGAGTGGTGATTGCTATGGATTTCTGGGTGGTTGCTAGAGTGGTGATTGCTAGGGATTTCTGGGTGGTTGCTAGAGTGGTGATTGCTAGGGATTTCTGGGTGGTTGCTAGAGTGGTGATTGCTAGGGATTTCTGGGTGGTTGCTAGAGTGTTATGAGAGGTTTCTATGGGGTTGCCAGAGTGTTTTGGGTGGTCCTACTCGAACCACCCTGAGCGGAATACAATTCGGGATTCGGCATGGGAGTTGGACGTGCTAGCAAGGAGGCTATAAGAACCATAGCCTTGGTCGCTAGTGCATCTCTAAAGGCCAGAAGAGTGTGGTTTACTCACTGCACAGCTATCATGTTACACTATAGCAATACAAGGTATTGCTATAGTGTTCTGGATGGTTTCTAGAGTGCTCTGGGTGGTTGACAGGGCGTTCCTAGAGTGTTTTATGTGGTTGCTTGGGAGTTGAAGGGGTGTTCTGGGTGGTTACAATGGGGTCGCTAAAGCATTTTAGGTGGTTGCTAGAGTGTTCTGGGTGGATACTAGAGTAGTTGCTAGTGCTTGTTGCCCTGCATGACTTGTAATGTAGATAACCTTAGTATCTCCAAGCAACTAAATGACTTTAAAAAGTATTAGACTTGAAAACGTATGCACTATTATTGATAGACACAGGACAGGAAAGTTCTAACCTGGTTTTGATTTTTCCGAATATAATGTTTTTTGTTTTTTTTCATATGCCCTTTTAATATGAATGTGACCTGATGTAACCCACTCATTGAAGTTGATCTTCTGGGAGACATTTTCACTGTTTCCACATGGAAAACAACATTAGAGAAGTTCGGCCACATGAGCTAGAGATGCAGATGGGTGAAAACATTTAACAGATGGAAAGAGGCAGAAACATGTAAAACTGACTGGGAACTGACAGTGTCCCATGGAGTCATCCACTATGTCTGAACATCAAAGCAGCATCTGGACCAATATCTACCAAAACCTCCTTGGAGAGACGTCCTCAGTGGACAGAGAGACAGAGAGAGAGAGAGAGAGATCTGATTTATTACAGTTTTTTTTTTCTTCAACTTAAATGTCCACTGAGCAAAGCAAAGCAGGTTACCAGTGAATGAATCAATAAAGCTCATATTTCGCTCCAATCTGGATCCAGTCAATCCAAATTAATGCCTACTGTATATTTCCAGAATTACATTTAAGAAAGATTTTGATTTTGTGCATCAATTTGTATTTTATCTCTACCGTACAGTCAAATTCAAGATCCTGGGTAGCTCAGCGTCCTGACTACCACTGCATATTGGCGCTGACTACCACCTCTGGAGTCGTGAGTTTGAATCCAGGGCGTGCTGAGTGACTCCAGTCAGGTCTCTTAAGGAACCAAATTGGTCCGGTTGCTAGGGAAGGTAGAGTCACATGGGGTAACCTCCTCGTCATGGTTAGATGTTCATGGATTCCAGGGAGAATAGCGTGAAGTCTCCACACGCACTAGGTCTCCTCAGTAACGCACTCAGCAAGTCACGTGATAAGATGCGCGGATTGACGGTCTCAGACGCAGAGGCAACTGAGATTCGTCCTCCGCCACCCGGATTGAGGCGAGTCACTACGCCACCACGAGCCTGTACAGCGCATTGGGAAACATACTTTGGAAAACGATGACGGCTGGATTGGTAATCTGGCATACCGGCCATTTTCCTGGTGGGCCGACTCACTTTGGAGCCGATCAGGTGCGGACAGGCCATCAGGAGAACCCCCCCAACAACTTTTGGCCAAGTTTGGGCTTTGTAAAATCCCGGGCCGATTTGTCTTCCCAGTCCACCCCTGACGTTTTAAAACAGATTAGTATGGATGAGTGACCAAGACTGACCACATTAGTCGCATTCTCAGTGGTTTTGTGGCATTAAATATTTACAATTAAATTAAAAGTAAACAGCCGTTTGATAATGTCAATATTTTCCTCTTTATTAAAATTAAGAAACCATGATCCGTTGTAGAACTAACACAGGAAAAGTAGATTACAGGACCTCAAGGGGGTTTAGATGGAGTACTTTGGATAACAAAAGCAAGTTAATATAATTGAATCATAACAGTTTAGCTCTCTCCGGACAAATATGATTGGCTGCCATATTTATCTTTGAGAATAATTAATGCAAGGATAGAACAAACATGTTTGTGTTTACTCTGTTGGGTTTTTTCCAAAACCACAATTCTGACAAGTACATATAATCTGAAACCGTTGGTCGGAGTTTGTTTAGTTTTCTTCAGCATCCTGTAATGATCCGGCGATTCTGCCGACCCGATCTATCGTCCTATGAGGCTTGGAGAGTTTATCCGCTCCAGACTGACAGTCGGTTGGAATTATACTTTCAGATGAGAGCCACAAACTTCTGTTTGGAAAATAAATGGAAAAATATGTTTGTCAAAATGTGCTGCCCTGTCAAATACAATTACAAATGTGTAAAACCTTAATCTGACTTTCCTAAACGGGTGTACGTTTGTCTATTTGAGTTTTCTGTATAAACTGAATTGTTTTGTCTGTAGGTTTGTTCACAGGACAACACAAAAACCATAATGTACTTTCTTGTTAGTGACTAATTGGTGCACGTTATTCCAAATAAAAATAAAAGATGTACATCCTTGTAATTGTAAAATAACTTGCTCCTTTTCTTTAATAAAAGCACAAATGTGTGTCCAGTGGGACACTTACAATGGAAGTCAATGGGGACATTTTTTTTAGAGGGTTTAAAGGCAGAAATGTGAAGATTATAATTTCATAAAAGCACGTTAATTCTGTTAAAACTGGTGTATTATTTGAGCTGTAAGGTTGTTTACATCTTTGTTTTTACAGTCGTTTCAGGGACTACAGCATTACGTCGTCATGGCAACGAAATTCCTTACACAGAAAAGGTTATTAAGCGATTATACACAGGTTATACACACATTGTTTATGTCTTGTAGCTACAGTATACTACAGTGAGTATCCTTAAGGAGAGGAGGGACGTGTCAATATTAATGGTGGTGGTCAACATGATGCCAGAAATGCTCTTAATTGAGTTTAACCCTTATGATGTGCTGCAGTCATTGTGACCCGGATGACTTTTAAAAAATAAAAAATTTACTTCATCCAATTGAAATTCAATTCCTTGACTTTGTTCAACTATGGTGTCTGAAAACACACAGAAAATTTGGAACATTTTCTTTACATTTTTATTGGTTTTATTTCACTTTTTGTGTTCTCGGTCAAAAATGACCGGCCATTGGAAATGAATGGATTAGACGACAAAATACAGGAGCATCACAATCCTTTACATGAGGACATATGTGGATGTGTGTTTGCACACACAAAGTCCTTAGACATGTACACACACACACACACACTCACACACACACACACACTCACACTCACACACACACACACACACACACACACACACTCACACACACACACATACACACACACACACACACACACACACACACAGTCACACACACACACACACACACACACACACACAGTCACACACACACACACACACACACACACACATACACACACACATACACACACACACAGTCACACACACACACACACACACATACACACACACACACACACAGTCACACACACACACACACACACACATACACACACACATACACATACACACACACATACACACACACTCACACACACACACACACACACACACACACACACACACACACACGTAGTGTTTCCATGTTTTATGGGGACTTTCCATAGACATAATGGTTTTTATACTGTACAAACTTTATATTCTATCCCCTAAACCTAACCCTACCCCTAAACCTAACCCTCACAGAAAACTTTCTGCATTTTTACATTTTCAAAAAACATAATTTAGTATGATTTATAAGCTGTTTTCCTCATGGGGACCGACAAAATGTCCCCACAAGTGATAAACACAAACGCACACTCACTCACACACACACACACACAAACTCACACACATGAGCCCTTTCCAACGATATATAACACATGGATATCTCATCTTTATGCTTTTAACAACTCTGAATATAATTGTTGTGATATCAAATTGGCAAATGATGAGAATGAAACTATTATAAAACATTATTGAAGAATTGGTAAGTTCAGCTATAAGCATTGTAGGCTTTAAAACAACACCAACCAAAATGCAACATTGTGAAATGTTGTTAAAACGTTTGCGCAGGCTGGGACTTGATTAGATGTGACAGCGCTCGTTTAAACTGATGTTAACATGTCCGATTATTTCACACGGTTCCAGCGAGAGCTGCGTAAGCCGTAACGCCTCTGATGAGAGATTTCATCAAATTCACTGAACTGTTAAACTGAATTACGGCCCACTTCATTCAAAGGCTCTTCGATTTGTTCCGAGCTGTGGAAAGAATTCAGAGGAAAGAGTCGGAAGACTTTAGCTGCCATATAAAGTAAGACAAGAGCACGGGAGTCTGTGATGCGTGTGAGCATTTGAAGCAAATGAGAGGCCAACGTTACATTAAACAGTGTTATTTCAACGTAATCCACCTCATGATGTTTTCAAAGGCTTCACACGAGGAGCTGATTAGCAGAAACCTACACTAATGTTTTTCTTGCCGTGCAGTGTTGGTGTAGCTGTCAAGATACCCTTTAAACAGCGGTTAGCTACACTAGCTGCTACTAAACAGTAGCTTAGCATTGTGAATGTGTCTCTTTTCCAAATACAATGTTTCCATGAGCTAATTTTACTGTTACTGTAACATCTTAGTTGACTCTTATCTGCTCATACAGTTGAATTATTAATGTTCATTTTTATACTTGATATACTTATTAATTGTATTGTATATTTATACAATATAATCTAATAGAATGATCTAAATATCATATAAATTATATAATATATATTGGAATCATATTTTATTTTAATGCTATTAATTTTGTATTCATTTTAAATAATATTCATATATATAATAAAATATAATATAATTATTAATCTACGTATTGTATTCATTATAATTGTTTTATAGATATTATCATATTTTTTTTATTAATATTTATAATCATTTGTATTTACCATCAGAAAACCTTGTTTTTTTGCTAGAAAATATAAATATAATTGTATTTTAATAATATTTTATTTTAATGCTAATCATTTCTTAAATATATTATATTTATTAATGTTGTATTAATTTTAAATAATATTAATATATAATACAATATAATAATTAATCTACGTATTGTATTCATTATAATTGTTTTATAGATATTATAATATTTGTATTATATTATAATATTTTTTTATTATATTTTTATATTATAATTTTTTTTATTCAAAATTCGTATTTTTTGCTAGATAAATACAGCTCTGATAGTAAATATAAATGATTAAAATTAATAAAACAACTCATTATAAATGATATAATATATATTTTAATAATATTCTATTTTAATTCTAATCATTTCTTAAATATATTCTATTAATTTTAAATAATATTAATATATAATACAATATAATAATTAATCTACGTATTGTATTCATTATAGTTGTTTTATAGATATTAAATATTATTTTTTAATAATTTGTATTTACCATCAGAAAACCTTGTTTTTTACTAGATAAATACAGTTCTGATATTAAATATAAATTATTAAAATTAATAAAATGACACATTATTATAAATAATATATATACACACATTTTAATAATTTATATTTACTATCAGAGCTGAATTTATCTTGCATAAAACAAGGTTCTCAATAGATTAAACTTCACTTTTTTAAAGCTTTTTTATTTACACTAAATAGAAATTTGTATAACAATTTCTATACATTATGTAATACATTTGATCAGTTCCTGTTACGTTGAATTAAGCTATTATAATGAATATTGTATGTATTTTAATTATGTTTTTATGCATAATATAGTATAATCTAACTATTATATTCATCATATTAAATACAATTTATTTGTCATAATTTATATTTACTATTATAGACGTTTTATTTTCCAAGACAAAAACTAGAATGTTAATAGATGATACTTTAAACTATATAGAGCTGATAATAAATGAGCCGACACATTGTAACAAGTTTAATTACTGCAGTACAGCTTCAGTAAATGAATCAGACTTCCCAATATTATTTGAGAGGGCAGTTTCAGCACAACGTGTGTGAGAGACCATCAGTGATCACCAAAAATGATTTGTACGATGCGTCCACTAATATTGAACAGATGTGCACAGCTCCTGTTTGAAGCTCAAAGCTTTGATTTCACTCCACGCATCTCAAGAGGGTTTTAAATTTAATCCAAAAATAAATATAAACACTGTAGATCAGATCGTGAGCGAGCAAAGGGCTTTTGAGGGAAAACTTATCATGAGGCCAAATAAATCACAATTGGCCACGGCGATGAGTCAAAAGCTCTTTGGAAGTGTGTTTAGACCTCCAGTTACATTCCACATATGAACACGGAAAGTATTCCGACACTATTGCAAATCAAATTATTGTCCCAGCACAGGCAAAGATACGACAAGCCCTGCAACGTACATTTGTCATTCTGATGGAAGTTCGAAGATGCACAATTTTGTATCTTTAGGAAACCATGCGCCAAAGAACGGAATGTGTTTTAGAAAGTTAATATGGGCAATTTTGATTTCACGTTGACTTCTGAGTTCTACATTTTTTGATGAAGAAAGTTAAATTGTGCTTTTCCTTGGAAATGGCACTGCCACGATGCAAGGCTGTTGCTGTTCAGTTGCTAGGGGGTTGCTGTGCAGTTGCGAGGGTGTTGCTGTGCAGTTGCTAGGGTGTTGCTGTTTAGTTGCTAGGGTGTTGCTGTTCAGTTGCTACGGTGTTGCTGTGCAGTTGCTAGGGTGTTGCTGTGCAGTTGCTAGGGGGTTGCTATGCAGTTGCTAGGGGGTTGCTATGCAGTTACTAGGGTGTTGCTGTTCAGTTGCTAGGATGTTGCTATGCAGTTGCTAGGGTGTTGCTGTGCAGTTGCTAGGGTGTTGCTGTACAGTTGCTAGGGTGTTGCTGTACAGTTGCTAGGGTGTTGCTGTGCAGTTTCTAGGGTGTTGCTGTGCTGTTGCTAGGGTGTTGCTGTGCAGTTGCAAGGGTGTTGCTGTGCAGTTGCTAGGGTGTTGCTGTGCAGTTGCTAGGGTGTTGCTGTGCAGTTGCTAGGGTGTTGCTGTACAGTTGCTAGGGTGTTGCTGTGCTGTTGCTAGGGTGTTGCTGTGCAGTTGCTAGTGTGTTGCTGTGCAGTTGCAAGGCTGTTGATATGCAGTTGCTAAGGTGTTGCTGTGCAGTTGCTAGGGTGTTGCTGTGTAGTTGCTAGGGCGTTCTAGGTTGTTCTTTACCAGCTAAAGTAAAAAAGCAATCTATCCCCAAGTCTCATGAGATTCTGGTCTCTAGATATGACATGAGACTCTTCTTCAGTGTAAGTCTACAAGATATTATATCAGTTTTTTCATCCACTGGGAAAAAAACTAAAAGTAATAGACACATATACAACTTTGAGGAACCTCTGAAAAAGCAGTTAGAGAAAGCTGTCCAAGCAGCAAACGTCATATCACCTCAGTAATAAAATCCATCCTTTGGGACAGAGCTGGTGTGAAACTACTGCTTGGAGACTCCAGAGTTATTACAACTCCATCCATTACATACAATATGAATATGAATATGAAATACAGTCCTGCACAAACGGAGATGGATTCCAGATGTGACTAAAGTTGCGAGTTTGCTCTTGGAATGTTATTATAAAGCGGAAGAGTGACAGCCAAATATGTAAACGTGCTTAGATGCTTCACACATTTCCAGCTGTAGTTGTGTGGAATTTTTCACACTGTCCTGATGTTGTTTCTCCAGAGACAACATTGTTTAGATGAATTCCACACGGATGGAATTCCGAACCCCCTCCCTGTCTCAAATGTCTGAGACATTGTGTAATTCCCTCTCACCGAATCATCGCTTCTTTCATGCACGGACCAATCATCTCATCATCTGAAAGACTTTCTGTCAAGTTAATTCACTTCTAAACATTTGTTTTCTTTCCAAGCTCCGCTGACCTCAGGATGTGACCCCTATATGCAAGAAGATGCGAGGGGCCCCTGCAGATGCCGATAGTTTTTGTTACTGGGCTCATGGGAACTTGTGTGTGTGAGTGTTTCATGAAACCAGTGAACCTTCAGGGACATTGTGTCCACTGCTAATCACGACTTCTATTTTGTGTTTAGCGGTGCAAGCTCTGTCCAAACACAAGCACGTTTTCTGAGCAAACAACTCATAAAAGCCAATTGTGCAACTCAACCGTTTCACGTGTCAAGAATTATTATGCTTTTTGGTTCTTGGCTTCTTTGCTTGGTTGCTCCGGTCTGGCTAAGAGAGATTTACAGTCTGAAGGTGAGTCCAACTTTGTATAAAAATGCTGTAGTTGACTGAAGCTAGCGTCTAGCCTCCTTACTAAAAAGCTTTAGTCTAAGGTGGTTATGCTAGTTAGGATTGTGAGCAGACTTATAAAGCAATGGCTTACATGTGATTGGCTAGGAATTACCCCGCTAATGATGTGATGTACAGCTGCTAGTCTTCCTGCTAGAACTACGCTGCGCTTCCATTTCAATTAAATGGAAAATGTGTGTGATTTCTGGGGTTAAATCAATCCATTTAGCGTTATATTTAACATTTCTCATTAACATTAAAAAACTGCAATAATTGCAATGTTTGCACTTTTCTGCATGTGTTGAGAAGTTGTTGCAAGCAATTTTATTAATACACTTTAAAAGGGTCATGATATGAGGAATCCATTTTTCCTTGATCTTTTGACATATACGAGGTCATTGTACTATAAAAACATACTGTAAGTTTCAGAACTGAAAACTTCCTCCTTAATGGAAAAACAGCATTTATTTAAAAATATTGCCACAGTCACAATTTTCATGAGATCAGACTGTTTTTTTTTAACACTTCAATGCTAAAGATGTTCATTTTTCACTTTCTATGTATTTTTTTAATTCTTAAACTAAAGCCCAAATGTTGAACTTTCTGTAATAGCGTTCTGTGTCTTTTGTAACTGATCAGATGGACGGGATGATTCAAATATACTTGAACTGACAGAATGTTCAAACATTCCAATGGAATGCTCGTTAATTCAAACTAAAACTCTTGAAAATTCAAATGTAAACAAAACAACAAAAGGCCTTTAATTCGCTTTCGGTTGAACCTTTCGGACTTGGGTCCAGCCGAGTCTATGATATTTGTGATGCAATGAAAAACAAACAAACAAACAAATAACACAACATAGGGTGACCATACGTCCTCTTTTTCAGACCTGAAAAAAGCATCCATGCGGGATGCCAAAACTGCCTCTAAATGTCCGGGATTTGTCTTTGTCTTCACATTGATGTGCTCTCTACAGTAAGTACTATCATATATTCAGTGTATTTGATACTGTGCATCAGTTTTCACTTGTATATGTCCTTACGTGTGATTATTCTGTCTGAGAGCAGCACGCACACTCTTTCAAAGTACTTTTATAACTCTCTCACCCGTGTGCCCGTGCTGCGGGAAAGAGATCGCCAATTGCTCTCACACGTGCTCTGCCGCTCTCATCCAGAAATATCAATAATGTAAATACACTTTAAAAAGTATGTTCCCCAGCTCTGCAAATTATTAAATAATTTTTTTTTTTTCAGACTCTCACTTACTACGGCGATTCATTTCTAACTGAAAATGTTGACTCTATCGAGACAAAATCTAATTTACTCTAATATGACGGATGAAATAGACCATGATGGAAATTGTACAACTCAGTCCGTCACATATTTGTAGTGCAACCTCTGTGTGTTACCTGTAAAGCTGGCATTTAATTAAATAATTAGCATTATTAAATGTTTTAAAATTACCATTTATTAAATGTATTAAACACCTTAAATGTATTATAAATTGAATGGACAAATTGACAATGAAGTAGAAATAAAAATTGTATTAAAATATAATAATAATATCTCTGGTTGTAATGACTAATGCAGATTTCACTTTCTTTAGTCTACGTTTGAGTGCAGGTGAAAAAGCAACAAATAACTTAAATGTCAACAGAACACAAGAATTGTGCTGATGGACAGTTTTGTCTTCATACACCTAAAGCATATGCTTTCATTCTGAAACCACTTTGAAGTTTGTTCAGCAGAATACTAATCATTTGTTTTTTTGGACTCGTCTCTGACTCTGCCTATTATGAACTCAGTATTCAGTCAGACTCTGCCCATTTTGAACTCGGACTTGATTGTTTAAAGACTTGGACTCGACTCTGCCTCTTATGGACTCAGTCTTGAGTCAGACTCGGCCACTTTTAGACTTGGACTTGATTGTTTAAAGACTCGGACTTGGCCTGTTATGGACACAGTCTTGAGTCAGACTCTGCCTCTTTTAGACTCGGACTGGACTCGGACTCGATTTTTTAAAGATTCGGACTCGACCTCGATTGTTTAAAGACTCGGACTCGACCTCGATTGTTTAAAGACTCAGACTGGACCTCGATTGTTTAAAGACTCGGACTGGACCGCGATTGTTTAAAGACTTTGACTCGATTCAGATTCTTCCTGACATGGACTCAGTCTTGAGTCAGACTCTGCCCCTTTTGGACTCAGACTTGATTGTTTAAAGACTCGGACTTGGCCTGTTATGGACACGGTCTTGAGTCTGACTCTGCCTCTGCCTCTTTAAGACTCAGACTCGACCTCAATTGTTTAAAGACTTGGACTGGACCTCGACTGTTTAAAGACTCAAACTCAATTGTTTAAAGACTAGGACTCGACTCAACCTCAATTGTTTAAAGACTTGGACTGGACCTCGACTGTTTAAAGACTCAGACTCAATTGTTTAAAGACTAGGACTCGACTCGGACTCAATTGTTTAAAGACTCTCAATCAGACTTGATTGTTTAAAAACTCAGACTCAACCTCGATTGTTTAAAGACTTGGACTGGACCTCAATTGTTTAAAGACTCCGACTCAATTGTTTAAAGACTAGGACTCGACTCGGACTCGATTGTTTAAAGACTCTCAATCAGACTTGATTGTTTAAAAACTCAGACTCAACCTCGATTGTTTAAAGACTTGGACTGGACCTCAATTGTTTAAAGACTCGGACTCAATTGTTTAAAGACTAGGACTCGACTCGGACTCGATTGTTTAAAGACTCTCAATCAGACTTGATTGTTTAAAAACTCGGACTCAACCTCAATTGTTTAAAGACTTGGACTGGACCTCGATTGTTTAAAGACTTAGACTCAATTGTTTAAAGACTAGGATTCGACTCAACCTCAATTGTTTAAAGACTTGGACTGGACCTCGATAGTTTAAAGACTCAGACTTGACACGAACTCGACTGTTTAAAGACTCAGACTCAATTGTTTAAGCACTCGGACTCGATTGTTTAAAGACTCAGACTCAATTGTTTAAAGACTCGACTCAGACTCGATTGTTTAAAGACTCAGACTCGACTGTTTAAAGATTCAGACTCGACTCGGACTTGATTGTTTAAAGACTCTGACTCGACACAGACTCGATTGTTTAAAGACTCGGACTCGATTGTTTAAGGACTCAGACTCGACTCGGACTCAATTGTTTAAAGACTCGGACTCGACTCAGACTCGATTGTTTAAGGACTCAGACTCGACTCGGACTCGATTGTTTAAAGACTCGGACTCAATTGTTTAAAGACTCGGACTCGACTCAGACTTGACTCAGACTCGATTGTTTAAAGACTCGGACTTGACCAAGGTGAACTCAAACCCAGCACTTGTCTCAACAAAGTTTACTATTTTTTTATTTGAGATATCTAGTTTTATTTCCAGCTTACAGAAAATCTCCAGAAAATTGCTGAATTGCACTGCACACAATTATTACACATTTACATTATATAATACATTTTGACATTTTATTGTGTCATTTGTGAATTAGTTGCTATTCCTGACTTGATCTGGTGCAGTCTGCACACTTCTAATTACAATGAATGAACCCAACATTAACGCTACATAAAACAAGTACGAACTGAGCAAGTTGACTATTAATACTTTGAGAAAACTCACTAACGTCACTAAAATAAGAATCAGAGAACCAATAAGCACACAACAACATGAAAACAACAGCATAAGAACAGTTAGACAGATTGCACCGAGTACAGTTTCATTGTTAAAAAAGAAATATGCATTAATAAACGCTAACATTAGCAGAATTAATGTCATCTTCACACTCAACAGAGTGAACACAGTCACTGAGAGTGTCGCACCGACTGTACAACACATAAATGATGCGAGCACTAAGAGCAAAAATTCACGGCTAATTATTTCTTTCCATTTCAGTATTTTAGTGTTTCCAATAGTGAAAAATAAGAAAGCTAAAACTCCAATTGTGATCCCAGGAGCAGCGTGGCATGCTACGAGCACGTCCAACCACGTCCTAATGCTAATAAATGTTCCAAAGGCTAATGCTAATCCTAACATGAACACCAACCACAACACTACAGTGCCTGGAAATATTAGAGATAAGAAACAATGTGATATGATTTTCTCGACGATAGGTCTGTATGGTAAATCGGATCTGTCTAACATCTTTGCAATTAGTACATGGTTTATTGTAAGAACAGTTGCTAATGATGAGCACAAGGCCAAATTTAGAGGTATAGCGACATCTGGATTCTGAGTATTTGTTAAAATGACCATTAAAACAAGAAGTGCTGCAAATCCTGCCACATAATTCCCATTTTCGTGCCTCACTTTAGTGAAAATAACAAAAACTGCTGATGAAATGATGAAAATCCATTGCAAAATTCCAACAGCGCCTCCTAAAGTGTCATATATCACAGATGAGCGAAGATTTTCTTCATTTACATCTCGACTGGCTTCATCTTCAAGTCTTGTCTCGATTTCTCTCAGTCTTTTCAAAAGCTCCAGCCGTTGCATCTCGTTCAACGTTGAGTAAAAAGTTTCTCCGTTGAGCCAAACTAACTTGTGTATTTCCTCTAGAAGAGCTGCAGTTTGAGCAGGTTTCGGTTCAGAGTCGGTGATGATGTGAAATCGGCCTCGACACGCATCGATGATTTCCCCAACTCTCTCCGTGTTTCTGTCAGGTTTCTGCGGGTCGTTCTGGAGCACAAGAACGATGCAGTACCGCAGAACTTGTGTTCCCAGCAGCTCCTGGACTTGTTGGAGGAGATCACACTCTTCAGATTGTAGATCTTCCAGATGGAGGGTGATCAGAACAGCGTGAGGTCCAGGAGAAGAGAGAGTCAGAGCTGTTTTAAAGTCCCGACTCGCTGGATTCTTCTCACAGAGGTTTGGTCCAGTGACCAGCATCATTGCACGACCATCATCGGTCATGACGTCACTCTTCATCATCTGTCTGCTGACTTTCCTTCCTAACAGAATATCTGCAGCTCTGAATCTAGAGTCACTTTTGACTCCAACGATCAGGATTCTCAAATCTGCATCATGAGAAGCTGAAAGAGAAAGTGAAACTAACAGTTTGAATCGTGCATTTACATGATAACTTTAATATAGAAAAGAACACATAAAATCAATGATATGTAAAGGTTTGTGCAGGAAATGTATCCATAAATCAACATAATTCAATTACATGATCAAATATATTTTTTGGTTGCACTAACAGTAGAAGAAAGCAGATACGACACCTTCTAGTTGTACAGATGTGATGTGAAATGCAAGAATCAGTGAGACGATCCAGATTGGTTTTGTCCTGGTTAACTTCATCTCACAATCTGAAGAGTAAAGCCACAATTTTCTATATATATAGATTGTTATGCAATCTATGTTTAAATTACCCAGTTGCCCCGATACACTCCGGGAAGCCTACAAAAATGATTTGCATTCAGAGCAGTCTGGTTCAATTTGGCAGGAAATGTCAGACTTCCTCTTATTTGTCATTGTGTTAACATCACGTTCGTGAGAAAGAGAATAAGGTCTTGCTACTACAGCACTCTGTCTTAAATCAATAAAACTTTTTTTACTTTATTAAAGTTTATACAGTTCAACTGAATGGGTCTGAATTAAATATTAAATATATATATATATATTTAGAGCAGGTCTGCTCTGATTGGGTGATTACAGGCAACTGTCCTCGCAGAAGAAGAGTGCCGAACTACAAATGACTGAAAAAACGACGCAAGTCATTTGCAATTTTATGTTTCAATCACAGACATCAAGCCCAGAATTCTGAAGAATACCTTTAAAAAACGAACAATCGTGACCGCTTGCCCTCGTCGGCACGCTGCATGTGTACTCAACTAATTGCCAACAGATTTGGTTTTATACTTTAATGATAATGATATATGTTTGTCAGGCCAACATAAAAAGTGAGAATTTAATATCATTGCGTTGTCTTTTTCAAAATCCCTAAACAAAACCAAAATATCTAACGCTAACTCCTCGTAGAGCTTTCAAGCTACATACAGACTATTCTGGAATGGTGTGTCACGACTTTTCGAACTAATCAGACTTCTAGTTTTCACACAGCAGATGATCAAATATGGTGAAAATGCAGCTCCTCAAAATGTTTACCAATATAGCTGATGGAAATGCAAATTATCACAAAAATTTCACAAGTGTCGACATTATGTTTTTCCGTTTAACTCTAGTGCATAAACTGTGTCGATACTTCAAATGTATGTATACATCCTGTGTAAAGCAGTTCAATGGAAAGGAGGAGACGAGAACCACCTTGACAATATAAATAATTGTTTAATGAGAAACTTAAACAAAAGACACAAACACACACACACATGACAGACATGTCCGTAAACGATCTCTCTCTTTCACACCATCCTCCACAGTCGGCCTTTATCACTCTTGGAGGCTCAATTGTTTAAAGACTCAGACTCGACTCAGACTCGATTGTTTAAAGACTCAGACTTGACTCGGACTCGATTGTTTAAAGACTCGGACTCGACTCGGACTCGATTGTATTAAGACTCGGACTCGTTTGTTAAAAGACTCGACCTCAACTCGGACTCGATTGTTTTAAGGCTCAAACTCGTTTTTTTAAAGACTTGGACTTGATTGTTTAAAGACTCGGACTCGATTGTTTAAAGACTCGACCTCAACTCGGACTCGATTGTTTAAAGACTCAGACTTGACTGGGACTCGATTGTTTAAAGACTCCAAGATTAACTCAAACCCAGCATTTGTCTCAACAAAGTTTACTATTTTTTAATTTGAGATATCTAGTTTTATTTCCAGCCTCCAGAAAATTGCTGAATTGCACTGCACACAATTATTACACATTTACATTATATAATAGTGTAACAGAGTTCAATGGAAAGGAGGAGTCGAGAACCGGCTTGACAATATAAATAATAGTTTTAATGATAAACTTAAAAGACAAACACACACATGACGGACATGTCCATAAACAATCTCTCTCTCATCGCTCTTTATCCGTCTCGGAGGCTTAATTAGCCTGATAAGGGACCGGGTGTGTATAATCACGACCCAGCTCCGCCCTCCGCCCTGCCACAAATACATTTTGACATTTTATTGTGTCATTTGTGATTTAGTTGCTATTCCTGAATCTGATGCAGTCTGCACTCTTTAATTACAATGAATGAACCCAACATTAACGCTACATAAAACAAGTACGAACTGAGCAAGTTGACTATTAATACTTTGAGAAAACTCACTACCGTCACTAAAATAAGAATCAGAGAACCAATAAGCACACAACAACATGAAAACAACAGCATAAGAACAGTTAGACAGATTGCACCGAGTACAGTTTCATTGTTAAAAAAGAAATATGCATTAGTAAACGCTAATATTAGCAGAATTAATGTCATCTTCACACTCAACAGAGTGAACACAGTCACTGAGAGTGTCGCACCGACTGTACAACACATAAATGATGCGAGCACTAAGAGCAAAAATTCACGGCTAATTATTTCTTCCCATTTGGGTAGTTTAGTGTTTCCAATAGTGAAAAATAAGAAAGCTAAAACTCCAATTGTGATCCCAGGAGCAGCGTGGCATGCTACGAGCACGTCCAACCACGTCCTAATGCTAATAAATGTTCCAAAGGCTAATGCTAATGTGAATCCTAACATGAACACCGACAACAACACTACAGTGCCTGGAAATATTAGAGATAAGAAACAATGTGATATGATTTTCAAGACGATAGGTCTGTCTGGTAAATCGGATCTGTTTAACATTATTATCTTTACAATTAGTACATGGTTTATTGTAAGAACAGTCGCTAACGATGAGCACAAGGCCAAATTTAGAGGTATAGCGACATCTGGACTCTGAGTATTTGTTAAAATGACCATTAAAATAAGAAGTGCTGCAAATCCTGCCACATAATTCCCATTTTCGTGCCTCACTTTAGTGCAAATAACAAAAACTGCTGATGAAATGATGAAAATCCATTTCAAAATTCCAACAGCGCCTCCTAAAGTGTCATATATCACAGATGAGTGAAGATTTTCTTCATTTACATCTCGACTGGCTTCATCTTCAAGTCTTTCCAAAAGCTCCAGCCGTTCTGTTTCTAACTGTTGCATCTCGTTCAACGTTGAGTAAAATGTTTCTCCGTTGAGCCAAACTAACTTGTGTATTTCCTCTAGAAGAGCTGTAGTTTGAGCAGGTTTCGGTTCAGAGTCGGTGATGATGTGAAATCGGCCTCGACACGCGTCGATGATTTCCCCAACTCTCTCCGTGTTTCTGTCAGGTTTCTCCGGGTCGTTCTGGAGCAGAAGAACGATGCAGTACCGCAGAACTTGTGTTCCCAGCAGCTCCTGGACTTGTTGGAGGAGATCACACTCTTCAGATTGTAGATCTTCCAGATCGAGGGTGATCAGAACAGCATGAGGTCCAGGAGAAGAGAGAGTCAGAACGGTTTTAAAGTCCCGACTCGCTGGATTCTTCTCACAGAGGTTTGGTCCAGTGACCAGCATCATTGCACGACCCTCATCTGTCATGACTTCACTCTTCATCATCTGTCTGTCCTCCTGTCGTTGGTCTTTCCTGCCGAGGAGAGTGTTTACAACTGAAGGAGGAGCAGAATTTCTGCCTCCAACAATCAGGACCCTCAGATCTAAATTGTGGAAACCTGAAATGAAAAGTGAAACAAAAAATTCAAATGATGCTAATATATTTTTTACAGGGGAACTTTAGTATAATATTTGTGTTTATAGTGTAGAGGAGACGCTACCGTACCTTCTATTTGTAAAACTCTGATGTAAAATGCAAAAATCAGTGTGAGGATCCAGTTGAAGAGCAAAGGCATGGTTACACACTCCTAAAACAGTATGATTGATAAAAATGGTAAAGAGCTGACATTAAGTGGAGTTTAGTCCTATTAGTCCTACTTCTTGCAAATGAGGATTAGTTTGTTGTTATCAGTGATAACCAGTACAACAGGTTTCTGAAAAGGGAAGGTCAGTCACATGACAGAGGTGCTCATATTGTCTTTGACAGACCTGAAAGTGATGGTTCACCAAAAATTAAAATTTGGTCATAATTTACTCATCCTCATGTTGTTTTAAACCTGTATAATCAGAATAAACCTCTTTAATCTGTGAAAGACAACATAGCAGACAGAATGTTAATCTCAGTCACCATTCACTTTCATAGGATTTTAAAAGATGCTGTGAATGTTGACTGAGGCTAACACACTGCATATCATCTCCTGTTGTGTTGCGCAGAGGAATGAAAGTAAAATGTATGGAACGGGAATGGAACAGCATGAAAATAATGGAAAAAATCTCTCCCTAAAAGCTTCATCGATAGAAATAATAAATAAATAAATATTTGAATTTGCATTGAAGTGACTTCACCTGTTGCAAAAATGTAAACATTAGCCCAAAACCAATGTCAGTATAAATAAAGTATAAATTGAGTATTCAGACTCAAGCAATTTCAGTCATTTTTAATTTAGTTGCTAATAAAGGCGCTTTCTTATTACAATTATATTGACCCCGACAATTATGGCTGTGTCTCGCTTGGAAGGATGCGTCCTCCGGAGGTCGCATTTGTCGGCCGCATACGTCAGAGGCTATCTCGTTTCAGTTCGGAGGATGCATGAGGTGTAACCTTCGTGGGCACTCACAACCCACAATTCTTTGCTTCAACTGAAATGTCTAAAAATGAACACCAATTTGCCTGTAAATATGATGTTCAAATGCAAGGAATGTTCATTTTCAATTTGATGTACCTCAGTAGATGTGTGCAGAGTATTTAATATGTATAATTACATTTACATTTATGCATTAGGGAGACGCTTTTATCCAAAGCGACTTACAGTGCACTTATTACAGGGACAATCCCCCCGGAGCAACCTGGAGTTAAGTGTCTTACTCAAGGACACAATGGTGGTGACTGTGGGGATCGAACCAGTGACCTTCTGATTACCAGTTATGTGCTTTATCCCACTACGCCACCACCACTCCATGTATATATTACATCATTATAACTCTCTTAATTTCTACCACATACATTCCCTTCTAAAGGGAATTTGTTACATTCTCACTCAAAGCGCTCGGCCTGTTAAAGTGTGGCGTGCTGTCATAGCAACCATGTTACATTCCGTTTCCGTTTGTCCTAGGCTTGTTTAAGGACGCTCGGTATAATGCAGCCTTCAAAGGACGCATCCTACCTAGCACGCAGCCTTCAAAAAAGGAGCGCAAAACCAGTCATAATTACTGAAAAATAAGTTGATAAAAAGATCTAATGCAATATCTTGTGATAATATATGCAATATGAGAGATTTATAAACGATCTTAGTGCGCCGGTCATTTTTTTAAAATGACCGGGACCTCAAAATGTGTTAGCATAAAATTAACATTCATCCATCCATCCATCTTCAGACGCTTATCCGATATCGGGTCGCAGGGGCATCACCTCCAGCAGGGGGCCCCAAACTTCCCTATCCCGAGCCACATTAACCAGCTCTGACTGGGGGACCCCGAGGCGTTCACAGGCCAGTGTGGAGATGTAATCAGTGTGGAGATGTGGCTCTGCCACCATTGGTGTATGAGTGTGAGTGTGTGAATGGGTGAATGTGTGAATGGGACACAGTATAGAGCGCTTTGGTAACCTCTAATGTTAAAAAAGGCGCTATACAAATGCAGACCATTTTTACCATTTACCATTTTAGACCACAGTGGTCAAAAGGTCTTTAAAGATTTGTTTTAAAATACCAAACCATTCACATGTAACGCAACAAATTTGATGACGAGGAAACCAAACAGGAAGTGAGGTTGTATCTTGGCAACGGCTTGGTGTATTGAAACGAAACTTGGTAATTGTTATTGCCACGTTACCATGAGGGCGCATAGCTGGTTTGAAGACATTGAAAATAAATAGTATTGTTCGCCTGTCATGAGTCAGAAGAGGCAAATGTAACACCCACTAAACAAGGAGTACAACATTAACTGAATGCTTGACTCAATGCCAACAGGTAGCAACTGCAATTTAGTTCAATACACTGAGCCAGATCAATGGGCCAATCAGAAGATACCAAGCTCGAAGGAGGCAAAGCACACACAACACACAAGTTTGAGGTTTTAGATTTTTGTTCTATTGGCTGTTATGATTTTTTTCTTTGTGCTGATGTAATGAACAGTAAATAATAAACTAGAAAAAAAGTTCGGTCGAGACAAACTTTAAGTTGGCTTGTGAAAGTTTGGACCAGAAAGTTTGAAGAAGTTTAAAGTAGTTTGAAGTTTAAATTTGTTTAAAGTAGTTTATAGTTTAAAGTAGTTTAAAGTTTAAATTAGTTTGTAGTTTAAACTAGTTTAAAGTTTAAAGTAGTTTGTAGTTTAAAGTAGTTTAAAGTTTAATTTAGTTGCTAGATAGATAGATAGATATAGAGATAGACACTCAGATAGATACATAGATAGATAGACACGTTTTTAGCATGTTTTAGCACTTTGCTAGGTGAAGCTAAAATGTGTTAGCATGATGCTAGCACGTTTTTAGCATGTTTTAACACTACGCTAGGCGATGCTAGCATGTTTTAGCACTTCACTAGGCTATGCTAGCATGTGTTAGCATGATGCTAACACGTTTTTAGCATCTTTTAGCACTTCGCTAGGTGATGCTAGCATGTGTTCGCATGATGCTAGCACATTTTTAGCATGTTTTAGCACTTCGCTAGGCGATGCTAGCATGTGTTATCATGATGCTAACACGTTTTTAGCATTTTTAGCACTTCGATAGGCGATGCTAGCATGTGTTAGCATGATGCTAGCAAATTTTTAGCATTTTTTAGCACTTCGCTAGGCGATGCTAGCATGTGTTAGCATGATGCTAAGACGCTTTTAGCATGTTTTAGCACTTCGCTAGGCGATGCTAAGATGTGTTAGCATGATGCTAAGACGCTTGTAGCATGTTTTAACACTCGCTAGGCGATGCTAGCATGTGTTAGCATGATGCTAGACGCTTTTAGCATGTTTTATCACTTCGCTAGGCGATGCTAGCATGTGTTATCATGATGCTAAGACGCTTTTAGCATTTTTAACACTTCGCTAGGCGATGCTAAGCATGTCTTAGCTTGATGCTTAAGACGCTTTTAGCATTATTTAGCACTTCGCTAGGCGATGCTAGCATGTGTTAGCATGATGCTAGCACGCTTTTAGCATGTTTTAGCGACTCGCTAGGCGATGCTAGCATGTGTTAGCATGATGCTAACACGCTTTTAGCATGTTTTAGCGACTTCGCTAGGCGATGCTAACATGTGTTAACATGATGCTAAGACGCTTTTAGCATGTTTTAAGCACTTCGCTAGGCGATGCTAAGCATGTGTTAAGCATTATGCTAAGACGCTTTTAGCATTTTTAACACTTCGCTAGGCAATGCTAAGCATGTGTTAGCATGATGCTAAGCACGTTTTAGCATGTTTTAACACTTCGCTAGGCGATGCTAGCATGTGTTAACATGATGCTAACGACGCTTTAAGCATGTTTTAAGCACTTCGCTAGGCGATGCTAGCATGTGTTAGCATGATACTAGCACGTTTTTAGCATTTTTTGCACTTCGCTAGGCGATGTTAGCACATTTTTAGCATGTTTTAGCACTTCGCTAGGCAATGTTAACATGTGTTAACATGATGCTAGCACGTTTTAGCACTTCGCTAGGCGATTTTAGCATGATGCTAGCACATTTTTAGCTTGTTTTAGCACTTCATTAGTCAATGCTAGCATGTGAAGGTCTGTGCCGAGTTTGGTGCCTGTAGCTTAAAAGCTCTAGGAGGAGTTAGATACCGAAATTTTGACTGCAAGAAGAATAATAATAAGAATAATAATAAGTTTAAGTAGGATTTCAGTAAGTTGGCTCTCACAAGCCAACTTAATGACAAAGATAAACCAAATGAAATGTCAAACTTTTGACAAAAAAGGGGAAAGGAAAAAATACAATATGATTAACCCTAATCACGTTCTTATTTGCAAGAAATTGCTAAACCCAAAAAGAATACAAGTAAAATAAATTATTCAACAAAACTTTTCTTTCTTGACTCTCTGGTTGATAAATTCCCTCTTTCCTTTTCGGCTGAGGATTGAATTTCTTGGTTTCTCTAATTTAAATATGACTATTTGTTGTAGATTAATAAGTTCAGTTTCAATTTAAGGTCCTAATTTTCCTGTCTTTACTGTAGTTTAAACCAGTCGCTTCAAATACAAACTCAAATCAGTATTTTAACCCAGAAGATTCAATTAGAGTAACAATTCACATGAATTTACCTCAAAAATGTACAATATGTATATGTAACCAAATAACACTTCTTTTAAGAGATATATGTGTATATACAAAACAAATTGTAAATGAGGTCACAAAATTGCACAAATAAAGATTATACACACTTCAGTCCATTCCATAATTTCAGTTCAGAAAAATATACCTCAGTCCATTCAGATTTCAGAAGGAAAACGACACCACTAAGTGGATGAGAAGGTAAGAAGTAAAAGATCCAAATTCAGTCCGGGAGGCTCGCCATCTTTCTTTTCTCTCAGCACAGCTTGATGAATCCTCACCATGCACGTAAATCACAGTAGAAAATCCAAACTTCTACATAAACAACAAAAACTGGCCGATTCCTCTGAATTAACAGTGTTCTGATAATATTTTCTCCAGATTACACCACGAACTATAGTGATGACTCAACTAACTTTGGCTCGGTATTCCGGATCAACAAGGCCATAACAAGTAAGCTCTTTTACAAAACTTCTCAATTTGACACTAATTTAACTTTAAATAACTTTTATCTGCTTTGTTTAGTAGTTGTTTACTAATTATTTCTCAAAATTAGATTGTTTATCTCAAATTTCTTAAGCTTTGTTTGCATGCGTTTCGGTTTCATCTTCCTCTATCAATCTCGCCCGCGTCTCACAGTGGGCGGAGTTAACATCGCTGCTGATCACACTCAATTGGAAGATCTACATCTGCAGTGCAGATTCCAACTCTAATTGGATAAATTTTACCGCAGTAATTCGCATATTACTAATAGAATTAATAAAGCATTTTATTTATCTTAATTTTCTTTTATCACTGTCTTTTTTTTCCACATAAACAGTTTTACTGGAAGGGTGAATACGCCAAAAATATATTTTTTCTATTGACTGCAATTTGACTAATTTGAGTCTGGGTTACACAAAGAAGCTATTTTTTTCTCCTCTTTTCTCCCCAATTTGTAACGCCCAATTCCGAATGCGCTCGTGGTGGCGTAGTGACTCGCCTCAATCCGGGTGGCGGAGGATGAATCTCAGTTGCCTCCACGTCTGAGACCGTAAATCCGCGCATCTTATCACGTGATTGTTGAGCGCGTTACCGTGGAGACGTAGCGCGTGTGGAGGCTTCACGCTATTGTCCGCGGCATCCACGCACAACTCGCCACACGCCCCACCGAGAGCGAGAACCACATTATAGCGACCACGAGGAGGTTACCCCATGTGACTCTACCCTCCCTAGCAACCGAGCCAATGTGGTTGCTAAGGAGACCTGGCTTGAGTCACTCAGCACGCCCTGGATTCAAACTCGCGACTCCATGTGTGTACTAGTCAGCGTCAATACTCGCTGAGATACACAGGCCCCTCTCTGACTAATTCTTAATATCTTTTGGTATTTTGTTTATCAAATAATTTCATTAAAGGAATATTCCAGGTTCAATACAAGTTAAGGTCAATCAGTATTTGTGGAAAATGTCATTTTAATTGCAACATCTGGCTCCCGGATTTGTTTTTAGGAGCATTTTTCACCATTTTGAGGGAATTGTTAGGACATATTTTTCTAACCACACAAAATATGACATCATTGTGTTACATCAAATACTTCAAATTAATGAATTCCTTAAAAACGGTTACATGGAGGGAGGTCACAGGAGCAGGATCTAAACGCAGCTTTAAAAGTATTTAATAACATAAAGTACAGAATAACTCGGTAAACACATCCACGATGGGAACTGGATTATACAAGAGGTCAAAACACATATAATGACTGACAAGAATGTGCAAACAACAGGGCATTAAATAAAAAAAGACTAATGAGTAAATGAAACACAGGTGAGGACAATGGAAGACAGCTGGCAGTGATGAGGGCAGGGAATTATGGGAAGTGTAGTCCATGAGGCAAAACACAGGGCAGACAACAGTGAATTGTGACAAAAACATGTTCAACCTGAATAATCAGATGAGCAGTTACCTATAAATGTGCATGAACATCAAATATTTTAATGTGATATGTCGCGAATAAAAAGAAATATATCTGATGTTACAAAAAACAAAACAAAAATGGAAATCATAAGTGGCTTTTTTTTATGTATTTTTATTTATTTTTTTGCCCCTACATTTTCAATTTCTGGTTCATTTTTGTCAACTTCAGACCAAACACATTCTTGTGCTAAAAAAGCAAGATGCAACACAATGAATAAACCAACATAAAACATAAGGACACACACACACACACACACACAATGTGGTTGCGTGCGTCTCTCTCTCTCCAGAACTGGTGCCTCTGACTCCCCTTTATCTCGCTGATCAGCCGATTCAACGCCAGCCATGCATCATCACGGCCAGGCCACGCCCTCCTCCTCGCCATGTTTGATGAGATTTCTCCTGTTCGCACACATCTCTAAGTCGCGGCTGGTCGAAGAGCGTTGTTGATTGGTTAAATTGTTCATGGGTGCGGTCTGGACATGACGCTTTTCATTTACAATCGCACGTGCCAGCTGAGGAGTTGTTACCTAGGTTACTGTCGTAGCCAAACAATGTGGCCCTTTAACAACATTTTAAAGTATCAATAAATTCTGTGGAGTTTATAATAAGACAAATACAGTTAGAAAATTAGTTTTGTAGAAAACACTGTCATTGCAACAGTAAGGAGACCTTCCCCCTGGTTGGGAAGTGCGATTATTAGAGCTTGTTGCCCCTATATTAAACCCCTAGCCAGTCATGCCGGCACCCCAGGGTGCGTTCCCGCTCTGTTGCTAATGCAGTGAGGTCTATTATTGCCATCTTGTGTCATCTTCATGTTACGGTAATGCCGGGTTTAAAGGTTCAAAAACATACCGCAACAAAAATGAAAACTTTTTTTCACGACTTTTTTAGTTTATTTTGTTAGTTAGTTTCAGAGCCATGAAAAGTATTTTAGTTTAGTTAAAATGTTTTCCATTTATGCACATTTTTATTTTAAATTCAGTTTACGAAAAAAAAGTATTTTTTTTTTACATTTATTTTTTGTCTTCGGAAAAAGGCCGGAAACACATCAAAATGATCAAAGACGTCCATCTAGTGCATGTGCATAAAATACTAACAATTATAAATAGCACAGATGGGTGCAAAAACAATCCAGAACGCCTTCAAAATAGCAAGAAACAGCGCAGCTGAATGAAACACAATGGAAGTCTCCTGTTTAGAGTTATAACTTGACATTGCCTCTTTTAAAAGTGGCGTGAGGTGCATGATTATGGTCAAAGCTGTCCGTCTAGTGCATGTTTGTGTAAAAACATTTAAATCCAGAAGCACATGAAGGTGTCCTGTGTCAGCCTGCTTAAAAGTGCGGATAAATCTCTCATGACCGGCCCTCTCTCCTCCACACCTGTGTGAGTGTGACTGTCTGAGCACAAGTGGGCGGGCCAAGGGTGCAATGAAGACAAATAGGCGTTGACGTCTTGCTGAAGAGGCCGTCATATGCAGATGTATTTGGTCCTTGTGACATCACAAGTTCCACAAATTCAACGAACCATTTCAACAGCCTGGTTTAAATAAATGCTGTTTTTCTATTAAGGAGGATGTTTTCAGTTCATGTTGTTATAGGACAGTGACCTGTCAAAAGATCAAGGAAAATTTGATTTCTAATGACTTGAACCCTGTTATATGATTTGGATTTCCCAGCACTACATGAGAGAGAAGACACTTTGGGATGATACACCACTCTTTGATTGCAAACATACAGTAGATAAGAAAATAGACTTTTAGTTAGTTAATCCGCAACACTGCTGACATAAGGTTAATAGTTGGTCTCTATGAGATTGTGTCATGCTTGTTTAATTACGACTTGTGTCTTTTAACATGAAAATTGCCAGAACGTTTCTTCATTGCCTTATCTTTCCACAGCTGATGTAGTCATGCTGTTAGCTACGGTCAAAACGTCTCCTTTTCTGTTATTGCAAAATCTTGGTTCATAAATTTTAGTTGTTTGTGTTGGTATGGTGGATGTTATCGTCCAAAGCACAGCCTGGGGCGCTTCGCTTTTTTAATTCTGTCAAAAGCACATATTTGTCCAAATGAACAGAAATGATTTAAAGTCTCATTGCTGCACGTTGAAACAGCTGTAAATCTGAAATCGTACCCTGGAGATATAATTTCTCAGTGCTTCTGTTTGACGTCCTGCTCTAAATCTGGAAATGTGTCCTGCAACGAGAAGTATCTGTTTACCACGTCTGCATCTTCTGGCTCGAAACGAAAATTAAATATCAAATATTCGTTACACTCAGCGGGGCTCTCCCAGACCAATCGGCCATTTAAAAGACGTTCTTTCGGAATGATGTGGAAAATATGGGACATTTCGGGTTGGCCAAAAGCCGGAACAGATATGTTGGAATTCAACCAAAGATTAAAATTGTGTCACTATTTACTCGCTATTTACTTGCCAGGAACAAACTGCAGAAATTAATTTTCATGCTCGTACAAGGAAACCATGTGCTCAAATCTCATTCTCGCTTGTGCATATTCATATTTGGCACATCACGTTCATTTACAAGACACGCGAGAACCAATAGCATATAACGTTATTGATCTCAAACCTGACCTGATAGATCTTGATGCATGGAGTTTGAATTTGCACATGTGCACAATGACTTAAATTTCAGCCTGTTCCTCGCAGAAAGCTACCATATGCTTTCAGAAGACATGGAATAGAGCGATATAGAGCTGCATAAACTACTTTACATGCTTTACACTGTGTCCTATTCACCCATTCACACACATTCACACACCAATGATGGCAGAGCTGCTATGTAAGGTGCTAGCCTGCCATTGGGTGCAAGTTGGGGTTCAGTGTTTTGCCCAAGGACACTTCGGCATGTGGAGTCGTGTCTGCGATTAGCGGCCAACCCGCTCTACCACCTGAGCCACAGCCGCCCCAGAACTCTGTACAAACTGTCCTCACTGCTCCCAAAGTTGTTTGGTTCATCACTTGCCATCTCATGGAGAGATGGTCATGCATGACACTGGTTATAGAAAATTTACGGCTCGGTAGGCAATAGATTTTGTCATCTCTTTAAGTCGTCGACGGCTGGTCATGTGTGAGTTTACTGATGCAATCTGCCAATCAAGAGAAGAGTTGACAATAACAAGCGACCACCAGTCAGGCAAAAAATGAGACCATTCCTTCCAAACGAAAACATTCCTGATCCATTGCAAATACAGTCAAACTGAGAGACAGATTGGCGATAATTTACCCAAAAGGATCTGCCACATGCACATGAGTAAGTGGATTGATTTTTCACCTTCAAAGTGTACATTTGTCAAGTACAGGGCCGTGTCACTCCATAATTGCACATTCGTCTGTGGAGTGTAAAGGGTGCGCGTATATCGATAATTAAAACCATCGTAATGAATGCAGCAATTGATTGGCATCAGAACAGAGAAACATGATGATGATGTCTCATGCTCTTAACATATTAGGAATATGCAAGTTATTACATAATCTATATTTACTATGACAAATTATATAAATGGTAGAGTGGCCCCAAAATGTATAGTGACTATCTGTGGTTGTGAAATGTAAGTTGAAACATGTCCATAGATGATGTGATGATGCAGACTTATTGCACTTTATATTCTGGGACAGTCATTGAATGTTTTACTGCTGAAATCGGCCTACGTTTATCAAATTGAAATCACTCCCCCGGTGGCTGAAGATGGAAGTGACGTTTAGCGTATTGGCCGTTTCCGCAGGGTGGCGCCAAAAGCGAGTTGTATTTTTAGTCATAAATGATGTAATACAGTCAACAGGAATGCATATTTTATGAACCAAACGGTTTGTCCTAATCCTAACCATCAGTGGAGTAAAAATGTCATTTTAGAGGAAAAATACAACCTCTGAATCGTGCTTGTAATTGTTTGTGTGAACGCGATTACTTCCTGGTTTCAGCGGGACCAGAACCAGTGCCTCGTGTAGACTTAGACCCTCCCATGCTAAACATTTTATGCATTTGGCAGACACTTTTATCCAAAGCGACTTACAGTGCACTTATTACAGGGACAATCCCCCCGGAGCAACCTGGAGTTAAGTGTCTTACTCAAGGACACAATGGTGGTGACTGTGGGGATCAAACCAGCAACTTCCTGATTACCAGTTATGTGCTTTAGCCCACTACGCCACCACCACTCCATATATACACTCACCTAAAGGATTATTAGGAACACCATACTAATACTGTGTTTGACCCCCTTTTGCCTTCAGAACTGCCTTAATTCTACGTGGCATTGATTCAACAAGGTGCTGAAAGCATTCTTTAGAAATGTTGGCCCATATTGATAGGATAGCATCTTGCAGTTGATGGAGATTTGTGGGATGCACATCCAGGGCACGAAGCTCCCGTTCCACCACATCCCAAAGATGCTCTATTGGGTTGAGATCTGGTGACTGTGGGGGCCATTTTAGTACAGTGAACTCATTGTCATGTTCAAGAAACCAATTTGAAATGATTCGAGCTTTGTGACATGGTGCATTATCCTGCTGGAAGTAGCCATCAGAGGATGGGTACATGGTGGCCATAAAGGGATGGACATGGTCAGAAACAATGCTCAGGTAGGCCTAAAGTGTGCCAAGAAAACATCCCCCACACCATTACACCACCATCACCAGCCTGCACAGTGGTAACAAGGCATGATGGATCCATGTTCTCATTCTGTTTACGCCAAATTCTGACTCGACCATCTGAATGTCTCAACAGAAATCAAGACTCATCAGACCAGGCAACATTTTTCCAGTCTTCAACTGTCCAATTTTGGTGAGCCTCTTTTTCCTATTTGTAGTGGAGATGAGTGGTACCCGGTGGGGTCTTCTGCTGTTGTAGCCCATCCGCCTCAAGGTTGTGCGTGTTGTGGCTTCACAAATGCTTTGCTGCATACCTCGGTTGTAACGAGTGGTTATTTCAGGCAAAGTTGCTCTTCTATCAGCTTGAATCAGTCGGCCCATTCTCCTCTGACCTCTAGCATCAACAAGGCATTTTCGCCCACAGGACTGCCGCATACTGGATGTTTTTCCCTTTTCACACCATTCTTTGTAAACCCTAGAAATGGTTGTGCGTGAAAATCCCAGTAACTGAGCAGATTGTGAAATACTCAGACGTCTGGCACCAACAACCATGCCACGCTCAAAATTGCTTAAATCACCTTTCTTTCCCATTCTGACATTCAGTTTGGAGTTCAGGAGATTGTCTTGACCAGGACCACACCCCTAAATGCATTGAAGCAACTGCCATGTGATTGGTTGATTAGATAATTGCATTAATGAGAAATTGAACAGGTGTTCCTAATAATCCTTTAGGTGAGTGTATATTACATCATTATAAATCTCTTAAATTCTCACAATGGTCAATCGGGCAGAAAATGTATCCACAAATCAATAAAATTAATCCACAACTCAACAAAATTCATCCACAACATGCAGCATTACAAAAAATCGACAGCACAATGCAATTAAGCCACAAAACATTGACATTAAGCCATAACACAGCAAAATGAACAATAATGCAATAGTCACAATCAACTAAATTACGACACAACACGTCACAGGTTAACAGAACAAACACGATGAAGTTTAGCCACAACAGAACTAAATTAAGTCTTTTCTTTTCTGCTATTTTTGTTGTGTTGTGGATTAATTTTGCCATGTTTTCAGCTTTATTTGCTTGCTATCTTGTTATGTTGCACACAAACAGGTTTGGTAAAATCTTTAGGCAGCTAACATCTAAAGTCCATGAATCAAACCAATCACGAAAGTCTTGAAAGATGAACCACCTACGAGCATTTGTTTCACTGTCGCCTAGGGCCTTTAGCAGTTATTAACCTGTCCGTTTGTCAAGACTAGTGAGGTCACGTCATAGCCATCGAAAGATATGGGACGAGATGTTCAGTTACGCAGTTTAAGGAGCTGTAATATTGACTTTTCCTCTGGCTGCAATTTCATCTTCATTAAGGACCTGCTGACCTGAACTCCGTCCACTGCGACAGCTCAATATTCTCATTTTTACAGCTTGGCATATAGACACACAGGAAATTAAGTAGGGATGTATAGTAGGTCTACAAAACGTATAAATATAATAATAAATACAGTCGACTGTTTGAAACTGATGGTGTGTTTGCAAAACAGCAATATGATACTAGAAGGTGGCAGGGCGGAGGGCGAGGTCGGGTCGTGATTCTGCACACGCGGCTCCTAATCGAGCCTCCGAGAGGGATAAAGGCCGACTGGAGACGGCAGTGCGACAGAGAGAGAGATTTACAGGCAGCTGTACGACACCCGTGTGTGTTTGTCTTTTTGTTTCAGTTTTATATGACACTATTATTAATATTGTCAAGCTGGTTCTCGCCTCCTTCTTTCCATTAACCCCTTTACACTGGTGCCGAAATCTGGCGAGGAGGAGGGATGCACCGTAGTAGAGTCCTCGCCACTACCATCCACCCCAACGGAGCAGCCGCGGCCATCCGCTTGAGGACGGAGGAGCACGACCGCCTGACAGCGGACGAATGGCCGCCGACCGCTAAAGGAGAAGGGGCTCCTAATCGACCACCTGGAGTGGTCAGGGCCGCTGCCAGGGGTGGAGGAGACCCCTACCAGCCGCTGAAACGTGGCAGGGTAGGAGACCAAGCTACGACGTATCGGAGAACCGGCGAGTAAGTGTTTTTTTCTCTCTCTCTCTGTCTCTCCACTCTCTCTCACTGCCACTCCGTGTTGGTCTTTCCCTCTCTTTTTAAAATGTTTTATTAATTTGGCACGATCACCATTACTGCATGTAGGTGCCACATTTTTTTGTGTTTCCCTCTCCTTGTCCCCTCCCTCATCCAAGTAGTCCAATGGATGACAGCCAAACCTCCCCGGACGGATCAGAGGTAGTCCTCCAGCCCCTGGCGGATGGAACGTCCAGCCGCGTTCTTGGGAAACAGAAGGGGACTCTCCCTCCCATGGCAGTGGTTCTCCCGCTCCAGGCGGTCGGTTAGGAGCCCTTCCCTGATCGCGGTCGGTGGTCTCATACACCGCCGCGTTTCAGCGGCCAGACTGGGGTCTCCTCCGCCCCTGGCAGCGGCCCTGACCACTCCAGGCGGTCGGTTAGGAGCCCCTTCTTCCTTAGCGGTCGGCGGCCGTTCGTCCGCTCTCAGGCGGCCGTGCTCCAGCGGATGGCCGTGGCTGCTCCGTTAGGGCGGACAGCTGCCCGTAAATCTCTCTCTCACTGTCACACTGCCATCTCCAGTCGGCCTTTATCCCTCTCTGAGGCTCGATTAGCCTGATTAGGAGCCGCGTGTGCGGAATCACGACCCTGACGACCCTGCCCTGCCGCTGTAACTTATAAACCTTTAAATACAGATGTTCCCTGAGCTCCGAGGTTGCTAATCGATGGTATGTACTTCTGTTAAACCCATCAGTACGCTTTATATCAACTTGTTTTTAGTTTTTTTTTAAATGTGTTTAATAGCAGAATTCCTGGTGAAGAACTACACCTCCCATGATCCTGCAGAGGAAAGAGAAAGAAAATAAATCCTTTTAATTTTCGTGATGATATTCACATAGTAAAGTCACACATTTGAATAAGTGAACCATAGATAATTTGTTTAAACTCATCTTCCCTTCGAGGACAGTGCATCCAGATCTGTGACGTGTCGGATATGTTTGAGTGATTATATTAAGCGTTTTTGTCTCCGGTAGTTACAAATCTGTGTTCTTGCAGACGTTTGATGTATTCTTCAAAGTTAAATCATGACGTAAACTGACAGCAGGTCAACTCGTCTGATGATGAAATTCTTTGAAGATGATATTGTTCGGTGTGGATTCCTGAGAAAAGTCTTTCCTGCCAATTTGGAGCAATTATGAGCATCAGTTGAGTCAACATGAGGCAGCGTGGCGCTCCATCGCATGAATCAGATTTGAAAGGTCACATTTGTTAGTGTGTTTGCTTTGGTCGTTCTGCTCAAAGGCAAATCACGTGTTTAAATAAAACATATTTGAATGTTACTGGGTAAACCTTATGGAACCTGTCAAGAACATATATTTTGTGTCAATATTTTCATGACAATTAAGCACATTTCTCATAATGGTTATTCTCATTACTGTAATAAGCTACATTATGTTTACAGTGTTAGGCATGACACATTTATTCTATATAGCACATTTAACATTTAATGCCCAATTCAAAGTGCTTTACATACAGTAGAAATGATGAAAAGAAGGCAAAAGATGCATTAAAACGTCAACTTTAAAATCTAATTTAAAACAATCACAATAAAAAAACAATACAATGTAATACTATATATATACAGTATTTTTATTTACAATTTATTTTTACCATATAAAGCATATTTCATACATAATGATAATTCCAAATGCTTTACATAGAAATTATATAGAGAATATAAGATACATAATAATCTAATAATTTAGGAACAATTACAATAAAAACAATAGTTTGTAATGCAACATTTTTATTTAAATAAATATAAATTAAAAGCAGTAATCTTAATACTACCTTGATGTTTTAATACTTTACAATTTAATATATTTATATATATATATATATATATATATATATATATATATATATATATATATATATATATATATATATATATTACAGTCATGATAATGTGATTTACTTATTTATTTTTATATTTATTATTATTATTATTGTATTTATTTATTTTTGTATTTTTTATTTTGGGAAAATGTGTTTAATTGTGTCATGAAAAATAATAAATAAATTATATTTATTTAAAGATTATTATTATTATTGTATTTATTTATTTTTGTATTTTCTATTTTGGGAAAATGTGTTTAATTGTGTCATGAAAAATAATAAAAAATTATATTTATTTAAAGATTATTATTATTATTATTATTATTGTATTTATTTATTTTTGTATTTTCTATTTTGGGAACATGTGTTTAATTGTGTCATGAAAAATAATAAAAATAATATTTATTTATAGATAATTATTATTATTATATTATTATTATTATTAATAACAGTAATATCAGATGTGGATATTTAACATAAATTATTGTAATTATTTTCATCGTAAACACATTTTATTTTTTATTATGTTTATTGTAGATTACGTCTTATTTTCAAAAATCAGCACAATTTCTCTGTTGCATTTTCATTAATATGTGCACATAAAAACAGCATCTATAAGAATAAAACAATAAATAGAGCGTTAAAAATACCAATTTAACAGATGACTTTACTTTATTAAATGTTATCTGTGTTGTAGTTGTATTTCACAAATCTAAAATGTAAAAGAAAATGTAACAAGACATTTTGAAAGAGTATTAATTTACTGTATTGCAATAAAAAAAATGTCAATTGAATCGTCGACAGTGTAAATCCGTCTAAATTAACACCTGACATATAGAAAAACCGTCATGCCGATTGGTGATGAATACAAATGATTTTAAAGGGCATCGCTATGACAACGCTGACAGGGTGACATATCTGGGTGAGTGGCATTACATGCACCCTAATAAGGGGACTCCCTGAGGTGTCTGGTATGTTGGCCTGAATCGATGAACCATTAACTCTTGTGTAAATGTGTCAAAACAAGGTGGATAATCTCAAGGGAATGTGGGACAGTTTTCAATTCCCGAACAGGTTGTTTTCATTATGAGCATGTATCATTATTCTGAAAACAGGACCAGGGCAAATATATGTCGGGTCGTATAACACCAGTTTTCCAGAGGCCAAAAAAGTACTTTCAGTTTAAGTTTGATGTTGAAACTTCTTTGGATGGACGTAATTATCATGCTGTGTATGCTCTCACGTACGCCGACGATCCGTGGCAAAACACCAGGAATGCTGAGTGAATCCAGCTCTGTTGTCGGGTTTACAATTCTCCCAGAAGAGAGAAACAAGTCTTAAGTCCGGCACTATCGATCAGCGTTAAACAAAATACGATGACAACATTGCTAGCACGCAGCACTGATTATATTTAAGTTCTGGGATATTTGCAAACTTCCAAGATCTTATCCGGAAGGAGATCCTGACTTTCATGGTACAGTTGATGTTCATTTGTCCTTTAACACCTTACGTGACTGCCACATGAGATCAGATGTTTTGGAGCATCACAAGATATGTAAAGAATGTTCAGGAATAATGAATCTCATGTTAGTGTGCAAATAAAACAAACGTGAGATCACCTCCATTAACCTTTGACCTCACTGCTAGTTTAAAAACAGAACAGGCTACTGGGGACTGTAACCATAAAATACAATATCCTGTCGGATAGCTTTCATGAGAAAAACTTTTTTCCGGACTAATTTCACATTGTGATTTCAAGGCAAACTGGGAAATGGAACTTTATCGGGATCTTTGCCAAGAGAAAGAGGAAATATGAGATAACATGCTGTGAACCACATAATGGACAACAAGTAGTTGCTTATCAAATGTCAAATCAACAGAAAAAATGTTTTTATATATATATATACTGTATATATTAAATTCTTTATATTATTATTATATTTATTTAAGCTTTTTTCAATGCCCTGATTCTAATATTTTAAAACATTTTATTAATTAAAATAATGTACCTTCATTTTATATATATAAATATAAATATGTATATATATATATATATAAAATATTTCATATTATTTAATAAAAAAAAGTCTAATATTTTAATACATTTTATTTATTAAAATAATGTACCTTCATTATATATATATAAATATATATATATATATATATATATATATATATATATATATATATATATATATATATATATATATATATATATATATGTATATATATAAAATATTTCATATTATTTAATAAAAACAATTATTCTAATATTTTAATACATTTACTTATTATATTTGCCATTATTAAAACAATTATTAAATGTAATATTATAAAATTGTATATTATAGATTTATATATTTTTTATATATTTAATAAACTAATTTGATGCTGTTTTCAAGTTTAGTTTTACTAAACAGTGTTGTTTTGTGGATATATTCAATTTTGTTTTTTATTTTCATTTCAGTTGTAGTAACGGCAGTCCAGGAATCAGCTGAGGAATCGACATAACGTCTCAGTTACTGTCGTGTCCTCCATTCCTGATGGAGGGAATGAGACGTTGTGTCGATGTAGTGACACTAGGGGTCGCTCTTGGGAGCCCCAAACACCTCCCATTCTTTGAGAATAGGCCAATGACGATTGCCGAGTGGAATTTGCATGCCACTCCTCCGGACATACGGGTATAAAAGGAGCTGGAATGCGGCCACTCGTTCAGATTTTGTGCTGAGGAGCCGAGACAAGGTCCCGGCCATTTCAGCGGATAGTACAGCGTTGTGGCAAGAGGGACACAATGTCTCGTTCCCTCCATCAGGGAATAGAGTTTACAACAGTAACCGAGACATTCCCATCTGGCAGGCCGTGCCAGCTGCAGCCTTTGATCTCTATATTTTCTCTCCACAGAGTATTAGATTTGGCTGGGGCCATCTTGCTGGGGCCGTCCTGCCTTGAAGGGGAGGAGCTCTACAAACACAGCGGCCGGGGCAGAGAAAGCTCTGCCCAAGGGAGACACGGGTCTGCCGACAGGGAGACCGTACCGCGGAACATACATCACGGGGGTTTACCGGAGTAGTCGGCACCTGTGGAGCACCTATCCCAGTACAGGGCATATTAGTACCCTTAGTGGATCTGGCTGCGAACTCCTTCGCCGAATTCGGGAGCCACAGGGCTAGGGAGGAAGGCATCCAGGGTTCACGGGTTCGTGAACTCACATGGGAAAGAAGCACATGTCTTCGCCTCATGGAGGGTAAAGGCACTGTACGCAAGTGGTATACCCTGCCAGCTGTCCCGTAACCTTACCTGTTCACACCTGAAAATCCACGGGATGAAACCGGCTCAACCCAGAGACCAAAAAGTCTTTAAGGTATTGGGTGTTGCCCAGCCCTCTGCATTGAAGATGTCTGCTGGAGAGGTGCCACCAGCCAGTGCCCACGAGGATGCCAGACTCCTCGTAGAGTGTGCTCGTATTCCCAAGGGGGCGGGCACAGCCTGGCCTGGTATGCCAGCAGGATGGCATTCATAAACCAGTGGGCAATCATCTGTTTGGAGACAGGGTTCCATTCCAACCCGACACTCGCTGGCGACCCGGGCTAGCGTTGTGGTCAACTCTGCATCGGCCTCAGACTGGGCGGGCAGACCCGAAGGTGGGTGACCAAGGACTCATCCTGCTCCGAAAGAGACATTAAGCTGGCCGTGAGGTGAGCTGGTCTCATCTCGGAGCTCGACGGGGCAAACGAGCCTGCTGGGGAAAGGGAGGTCCGCAGGGGTTTACCCAGCGAGACTGTGCCCATTGAAATCTCCAAATCGCCTCCAGTGCCAGCCGAGCCGGCCTCGTACCCGTAGGTAGAAGGCACGGCACGGGGGGCAGCTGGAGCATCTTTCCCACAGAAGAAGGAAAGCCGCGACCGCAAAGTTGCCATGGTCATGTTCTCGCAATGAGAACATGAACCATCCGTGAACGCTGCCTCAACGTGATCACTGCCCAGACACGTGAAGCAGCGCCCGTCGGAGATGGAGAGATAACGACCACATCCAGGAACTACACAAAGACGGAAAGGCATCTTTAAAAAGACGTTCACGTCAGGAATATATACTCTCTTAGCGCTGTCGAAGCGCCCAGGTGTGTACTCTGCATTGATCGTGCAGAAGGAGAGAAAGCCGCCGTATATCCTACAGCATACGCTACTTCGTTTAGAGGCGAATGCCCGGCAGTGGGATTCAGCTCGCTGACACACAACCGCTCGGCTCTGAAGAAAAAAATCTGAACGAGTGGCCGCATTCCAGCGCCTTTTATATGTCCAGAGGAGTGGCATGCAAATTCCACTTGCCAACACTGTCGATATTACTATTTTAGTTTACTGTTTACATGAAATAATTATGGTACACTACTTTTCGAGAGACGTCCAATCGTGAAACACTTTCTGCCACCTGCAACCAATCAGAACAAAGACATTCGGACTACACCCCAATATTCATCACTATCTGTTTCAAAATGCCCCCAGATTTATTTCATTTCTTTTTATTATTCCACGAAACCTTTAGTTAAGGATTAGCACCCCAAAGGATTTGTCCAAAAAGATACAAAACAGACGAGAAACAGAAGGAGCGTCTATAAATCTGAGTGTAATGTGTGTTACAGGTGAAAAGGACATCGCTCTGTCAACAAATGGAAGGTTATGTAAGATTTACAAAGCAGGACTACTCATATGGTGTTTGAAGATCCTGAGAAATTTCATGTGTTGGCTCTAAAACGCATTCTCAACAGCAGAAATTGGTCACAGGGCATCTCGAGTGAACTCAGCCAGAGAGTTGAAGGAGTGCACAGGTCACTCGCTGAACAACCAATGAGAGAAATTGGAAGAAATGCCATTTCCTTTCCATTAAAAGAGCATCAGAATTAGCTTTGCAACAACATGAGGGTGAGTAAATGATGGCAGAATTTTCATATTTCACTGAACTATCCCTTTAAGATTGGTTTTGCATTAACAGGCCACTGTTAAGACCTCAGTTGGACCCTTGAGGGAGGACAGGTCGACCCGCACCGACCACATGCCAGAATTCCACACTGTTTGGAATAATTTAGATCTGTGATGGAACAAACGGATAAAGTCCTGGTCAACCCCAATCAAGCATAATAAATTAGATTTAGTCGCACTCATTCCAGAACTCCAACTGTGACTCAAGCCAACATAATCCACTGTTTGAAAGTCTTAAAATGCACGAATGGGTATACAAGTGAGTCCAGCACGCAAGAGAGGCAAAGCCCAATGTAGAAATGCACCAGTCCAGTCATACAGTACATTTCTACATCCCCTTAAAGGAATAGTCCAGGTTTAATACAAGTTCAGCTCAATCGACAGCATTTGTGGCATAATATTGATTATATTGATTTAATTTTTCTTTAATAAAGCACAAATGTGTGTTCCAGTGACACACTTCCAATGCAAGTCAATGGGGTTTAATCTGGACACATTAAAATACTCACTGTTATAAAAGTATAGACACAAGACATAAACAACATGTGTGCTAATATGATTTTAGTGTGATGAAATCACTCACTAACCGCATCTGTGGAAAGATATAGGCAATTTTAGAACTCTGTTGCCATGACGATGTAATGTCAAAAACGAGCCGAATGTTGTTGATCTCGGGGGGTGTTCGCTGTCCTTCGGTTCTCCCGATGGCCATTCTGCCCCTGATCAGCATAAAAGTGCGTCGGCCCACCGGGAAAATGCCCGGTATACCAGATTACCAGTGCTTTTATAAAATTATGAACTTCACATTTCTGCCTTAAACCATCCAAATATTGGCTCCATTGACTTCCATTGTAAGTGACTCACTGGAACACTTTTTTACTTTTTTTTTTTAAAAGAAAAGGAGGGATGAGTCGAAATTCTAATTATTTTTGGAAATCAATATTATGCCACAAATGCTGTTGATTGAGCTTGTATTGAACCCGGAATATTCCTTTCATATTTCATATTACATTCAAGTTTTTTCAATGAAATTAGTTCGTTTTGGTTTGACAATATCACAATTAAATAACTTAAATATCAATCAAATTTACTCATTTTTGGTTTGAGCATCTGTTGCTATTTTAGTCGTGTCTCCAGTTGCTATGCACGATTCCACAATGAAAAACTAACAATTTAATTGCAAATATTTCATAATAAATTAAACAATAAAAAATATTTTATAATATTATATTACAATATTTTTTTTCAATATTATATTATGATAATATACATATTTTAATACAATAAAATTATATAATTTTAATTACATAAAATATATTAAATATTTTTAATTGAAAAGAAATGATTGGGAATATTGCTTTAATTGCTCGTCAATTTATAGATTTTTTTCTATGTCCTAAATATCACTTTCTGCCCTGTTTGTTTTATGTAATATCACTTTAACCATGAAAAGCCAGGTCCTTTTGTGACATCACCCTCCAGGAAGTGACATCACCATTTTTGGAGGGAAACATCAGCACAAGCATCAGTACGGTTTAGTGACGTTTTGTGGCGTTGGTTGACTTTAGATCTTTGTTGCCATTGTATAAATAATCAAGTTATCAATAATGAAGTTAAAGTGTCTGAACTTGACCAGAATATATTTCTAAAAGTCTGTAATTTCCTTTAGTAGAAATACTTCTTTATATGTTTTTATATACTGCATAACAGCAATGACCCAAGAAGATTCAGAACAATTGGACCGAAACAGAGTTTTTGAATTAGCCGATGAAATTAGTTTTGGCGCTATATCAGGTCTGCGGCTCTCACACACACTTATGAACACGTGATGACCACGAGATAACACTCCTGCCAGTCTTCATGAGGTCATGCTTGAGTATTTTCCCTCCGATATCAGCTGACAGTTAGTGAGGGACGTTTCTGTACACTTTTATAGAGGAACTAGATTTGTATGTTTTCTGAAGGAAATGTGAGGGGTGTTTCTCCTTTTCAGAACTCACCATCATGATGCCAGGGTGTTTTGGTTGGTTGTCAGGGCATTGCTGTGTAGTCACTGGGGCACACTGGGTGCTTGCTTACTGGCCCAAGTCAAAGGCCAATTCACACTAGCCCAACAAACTCCAACTAAATGGTCTGCACTTATATAGCGCCTTTTTTAACCTTAGAGGTGTCCCGTTCACACACACACACACTCACACACCAATGACGGCAGAGCTGGCATACAAGGTGCTAGCGTGCCATTGGGAGCAACTTGGGGTTCAGTGTCTTGCCCAAGGACACTTCGGCATGTGGAGTCATGTGGGCCGGGAATCGAACCGCCAACCCTGCGATTAGCGGCCGACCCGCTCTACCACGTTTTTGTCGTGAATTAAAATAAAGAGTAAAACGGACTAAAGGTCAACGAGTATGACATGGCAAAATATTGACTAAATTTAAAGGGGCATTTTCATCAAAAGAAACAACACTGGATTTGCTAGTGGTTTGGGGGTGGTTGCTAGGGCGTTGCCAGGTGGATTCTTCATAACTAGAGGTGTTCTGGGTGGTCGTTGACACATTGCAATGCCATCGCTAGCCTAGGATGTTCTGTGTGGTTACTAGGGCATTGCTAGATGGTTGCTAAGGTGTTCTAGGTGGGTTGCCAGGGCGTTGCTATGCTGTTGCTAAGGTGTTTTTTAAGGTGTGACTCAAAAACATAGTCCACTACAAATGACATTACTTCTATAAAATAAATTCTGTTTAATTTATTGGAAAAGTCGTCATATTGTCATTTACTTTAGTTTTAAACTGTGTTCTGAAACACCTCTCAACAGATGTTTTTGTTTTCCACATTAACAATGTCTATTTCCTCCCTTCAATGTCACACGCAAGTCAGCTTAACTGAAATTCTGCAACTGTGATCGGATTAGGAGAATTACAAATGTAATGACTTGCACTACTTTTTTAACTAAAAAGGTCATTAGGTAACAGTAACTAATTCCTTTGTAATCAGATTACACCTCAGACTGGTTGCCAACCCTAACTAACCCTAACCCTAAGTTTAGTACTCATGTTGAGCGGTCTGTTCAGATCAATAACAAGTGCCTCTGTAGAGCTGCAGATCTGAATAAGAAGCTATAAATGTCTTATAACTCAAGTTCAGATAAAAACTGTTGTGGAATGGAGCTACACTGGCTGATCTCATGAGGTCTCTGTGAGTATCCATGTGACCCGTCACGCTCTGATTCCGTGCACAGCGGCTCTCATTCACTCATTGTCAGTGGAGTACAGACCAGATGTTTGTAGTGCTTGGCTGGTGTGTGTGTGTGTATGTGTGTGTGTGTGTGTGTATATACAGTGTGAGTGTGTGTGTGTGTGTGTATACAGTGATAGTGTGTGTGTGTATGTGTGTGTGTGTATATACAGTGTGAGTGTGTGTGTGTGTGTATATACAGTGTTAGTGTGCGTGCATGTGTGTGTGTGTGTGTGCGCATGTGTGTGCATGTGTGTGTGAGGATGTTTCTGTACAGTGCATTCTAATGGGGGCCGAAATGTAAGCAGAACTGTCTTGTATTATGGGTGTATTAAGTGCTAAAATAGCCGTCTTCCGTTCCTGTTCACTGTGAGTGTTTAGAGAGAACTTCACAGGGTATTTGGCCATTAGTTCACCCAAAACTAACAGTTCTGTAATAATAGATAATGGGTATCTCATTAGCAGTGGCATGCTTGCTTACATGAGAACTTGTGCGTGTTTTGCGCAAGAATTATTTAAATTGAAAAGTGTACAACATTAATACAGTCAAATAAGAAATAACAGTGTTACGGTAATAAGAATCATCATTGAAGATGGTGGAAATAGTAAAAGTAAAATAATATAATATAATAATACTCAAAACACCTAATCTGCATAACTCGAGCGATGTTTGTTTTTCATGACGTTGCAGGAAAGTTTGGCCTTTTTTTGGAGCTTGACAGACGAGGTCACCATGAAGTGACATTGCATGTGTAAATGTCTCTTGGAAATGTTCTTTAGCTTTCATTTGGATGAAACAGGTTTATTGATCTGCATTAAAGATCGGTTTGATGGAGGTCTGATGTGGCAAGTAGAGATGTCTACAGTCTCCCAAGAGCCCTAATCAGACATGACTTTCACATGACTCTACATTCAGGAATCTTATTTCCGCCTGCCGCCATCCAAGAGCTTGTGGTGGGTTTAAAGATTATTTTACTTGGAGCTCTTTGATGGAAAACTTCCCTTTAAGTTACGTGAAAATTTAATGATTTAATGATGGTCATTAAGTCTAACTGAACATGACATGCCAGAATGATGACGATTTAAAACAGAATACACAGAATAAAGCCAAAGTCAACATGACTTTATTTACTTCCTTAATGCACGTTCCTGTTCTTATTGTGATTCATTAGCGCACGTTATTTTAAAGAAACATAACACTTGGAGGTCTGGCTAGCTCAGCGAGTATTGACGCTGACTATCACCGCTGGAGTCGTGAGTTTGAATCCAGGGCGTGCTGAGTGACTCAAGCCAGGTCTCCTTAGCAACCAAATTGAGCCGGTTGCTAGGGAGGGTAGAGTCACATGGGGTAACCTCCTCGTTGTCGCTATAATGTGGTTCTCGCTCTCGGTAGGGCGTGTGGTGAGTTGTGTAGATGCCGCAGAGCCATAGCACCTGTGGTGGCTTCACGCTAATCTCCGCGGTAACGTGCTCAGCACGCCACGTGAAGGCAACTGAGATTTGTCCTCTGCCATCCGGATTGAGTCACTACGCCACCACGAGGACTTCGAGCGCATTGGGAATTGGGCGGAAAAAAGAAATGTAACACTTGTTTTCGCTTGTTCCGCCTCTGAAACAACTTTCCTTTTTGGATGACATCACAAATCCCTCTTTGATCAGCCCCTCCCCTTCAACCACCTGTCAAATAGACACCAATTCACACTATTCAATCCATTTCTGATGGATAAAATCAAATCCCGGCCATTTAATGACAGTTTTCATGTCATTTCTCACAAGAAAAACAGTAGATGTGATGTTTCCGAGCGCGAGTGTGTTAGTTCAGTTAGTTCAGAGTTTGTTCTTGGCTTATAGTTTCACTGGAATGCCGTGATCCCCCTGTGATTGGTTTGTAAAAACAAGGAAGTCCTTTAGAGTCTCTCTGAACTTACAAGGCTCGTGCGGAGCTCTTGATATCTCCAATGAGGTTAAAAACCGATGAATGTTCCACAAGTCATAATGTATCAACATCAAAGAACATTTCTGCTGATTATCAGAGGTTTGGGAAGGTTTGGGAAGGTTTTCAGCTTCAAGTGCACTTTTCCAAGTAGAGTATATATTCCAAGTATATATTTGGTTTAAGTGTTTATTTAAATATGGACTATATGTAGGCTAATGTATGCCAAAATATATTTATTGGCCATATGGGAACATAATAGCTCCTATATTTGAGCATATACAGTATGTACATATATTTAAATTCCACTAGTAAATGTGTTACATTTATGAAAATTCCATTTTTGTAGCCTTTTGAAAAATATGTTGCATATATGCACAAGTGACATTTTATATACGTTTGCACATGCATATTTTGTCATCGTTCTGGACATGTCAGTATATCTTGATGTCAGTTGTCAGGCACAGGGTTATGCACTTGTTTGCGTACAGTAGATGTACAGTATTTTATATAGGGTCCATATTTGTTAAAGGCGCAGTAAAATCAGTGTCTTTGTTTACCATCTGTAAAATATAGAGTATAAACGTTATATAACTGAGTCATTTTTAAAAAGCTGTTTATGGGTCATTCTTTGTGTGTCGTGTCTGACCTGGATCATAAAAGTCAAAACTTGATTTCCGATTGTAATCTTTAGTACATACAGGTCATCTGTTCAGGCCAGAATGTGATTGCATGTTATATTAGTTAGTCTGACGTGGGCAGTTTTGTGATAAAAGATCATTTACAAAAATGTAGTTGGACTGAAGCATCATTACATTTTGAACTTGGTTATTCCATACCTGACAAGGTGTATGTATGTTCCTTGCAATATAAATATATATATGTACTATATATTTGCATTTGCAGAAGGGAATAGCCGTGCTTGTAAGGCAGCATAGTGTTGAGGTTAGGGTTAAGTAGTTTAGGTTTTAGTCTTTAGTTTTGTGGGAATAAAATACTGCGTCAGAGCCGCTTTGCTGCTGTCATGACACTCAAAATGACGTGATTGTGTTTTCGTCACACATTTGCCTTTTCTGACACTATAGGTTAGGTTTAGGTTAAGGTTTAGGGTAGGGAGATAGAGCATTATCCTTAAAAACCTAATCTGTTTGGGAGAACACCCCCCCTCCCCCCCTTAGGGTGCTCAAAGTAGTTGCTAGGGTGTTAAGGGTGGTTGCTAGGGGGTTCTAAGTGGTTGCTAGTGTGTTCTGGGTGCTTGCAAGGGTGTTCATAGTGGTTGCTACTTGCTGAGGTGTTCAGACTCACTGATAGGGTGTTCATGGTTGTTGTTCATGGTGTTTCCTAGGGTTTTCAGGGTGGTTGCTAGGGTGTTCTAGGTGCTTGCAAGGGTGTTCATAGTGGTTGCTAGGGTGTTCTGGGTGCTGGCAAGGGTGTTCATAGTGGTTGCTAGGGTGTTCTGGGTGCTGGCAAGGGTGTTCATAGTGGTTGCTAGGGTGTTCATGGGGTTTGCTACTTGCTGAGGTGTTCAGACTCACTGATAGGGTGTTCATGGTTGTTGTTCAGGTTGTTTCCTAAGGTTTTCAGGGTGGTTGCTAGGTTGTTCTGGGTGTTTGCTTGCATGTTCAGAGTTGTTGCTAGGGTGTCTTAGGTTGTTTTCCAGCATTTTCAGTGTGGTTGCTTGGGTGTTATGGGTGTTTGCTCACAAGTTCATAGTGGTTACCGGGGTATCTTAGGTTGTTGTAAGGGTGTTTAGGGTGTATGCTAGGGTATTTATAGTTGTTTCTAGGGTGGTCATGGTGGTTGTTCAGGGTGTTTCCTAGGGTTTTCTGGGTGTTTGCTTGCATGACCATAGTATTTGCTGGGGTGTCTTAGGTTGTTGCTTGGGTGTTTAGGGTGTATGCTAGGGCATTCTGTCTTGTTGCTAAGGTGTTCAAAGTAATTGCGAGGGCGTTAAGGGTGATAGATAAGGTGTTCAGAATGGTTGCAAGGGTGTTCATAATGGTTGCAAGGGTGTTCAGTGTGTTGTCTATGGTGTTCAGTGTGGTTGCTAGGTTATTATGGGTTGTTGCTTGGGGGTTCAAATGTATGGCTATGGTGTTCTGGGTAGTTGCTATGGTGTTCATAATGGTTACTAGGGTTCTCTGGGTGGCTGCTAGGATGTTTTAGGGAGGTTGCTAGGGTGTTCAGAGTGGTTGCTAGGGTGTTTATAATGGTTTCTAGGGTATGGCAGACGCCTCCTCTTAGGTGCCCTCTCAGCAGGCGACCACCTAGTTTGCCTATGCCTGGAAGTGGCCCTGATGAACGAGCGAGCATGCACTATTAATTCAATGTATTTGTCCTCAAGTCAATCTGAAGTAACTGATGTATTTGTCTATGTCCTGAGAATGGTCACAAATACACACACTTCCCGTTATCCAGCCTCAAACCACAGGATGTGCTCTCTCTGGGAATAGATGGTTTGTCATCCTGAAAAGTGTCTCTGTTCTGATGGGAATTTTCAGACTCTTTGACAGACTCTATAATGCACGGTTGTAATTTATTGTGCAGAGTTACAGAGATCAGTGTGAGTTCTCAGTATCAATGAGCCACAATGAAACAATCATCTGTCAGTGTGTTTGTGTGCATGACCTTCTCTTAGTTGACATGAATGAAAGAGCTAAATAGAAAATCATCCTGTCTGGGTCAATATATATATATATATACAAGTTCATGTTCATTTATAATCAACACAATCTTGATGTTTTAAGAGTTCAGAACTCAATATTTGCTGTAATAATAATGTGATTTTCAATCACAGCTTTCATGTATCTTGGCATGCCCTCTGCCAGTCTTTCACATTGCTGTTGGGTGACTTTATGCCACCCTTATGCCACCCCTTCAAGCATCTCGGCTTTGTTTGATGGCTCGTGACCATCCATCTTCCTCTTGATCACGAGCTTTTCAATGGGGTTCAGGTCTGGAGATTGGGCTGGCCATGACAGGGATCCGGTGCTCATCCATCCACACCTTGATTGATCTGTCTGTGTGGCATGGGGCATTGTCCTGCTGGAGATACCAATCCTCAGAGTTTGGGAACATTGTCAGAGCAGAAGGAAGCAAGTTTTCATCCAGGATATCCTTGTATGTGGCTTTATTCATAAGTCCTTCACAAAGATAAATCTGCCCAATTCCAGCCTTGCTGAAGCACCCCCGGATCATCACCGATCCTCCACCAAATTTCACAGAGGGTGCGAGACACTGTGGCTTGAAGGCGTCTCCAAGTCTCCGTTTAACCATTAGACGACCAGGTGGAGGATCAGTGATGATATATGTGTGTGTGTGTGTGTGTGTGTGTGTGTGTGTGTGTGTGTGTGTGTGTGTGTGTGTGTGTGTGTGTGTGTGTGCTTATATATATATATATATATTACTACATATTTTGGTGTGTAATACGACTCGGGCATGTTCTTGACAGGTTTCCTGAGATTAATCTGCACAGTTTACATGAACTTGTACTAAATAGGAACATGTCAAGGTTCTAATCTGTATTTGTTAGTAACACAATGCAGACTTTGAAGCGGGTGGAGACACCAGGGTCTTTCTTTCCTCCTTGGGGGTGGAGGGATTGTTTTAAGACAGTCTGGTTGAGCATATAGAACTAAATTCAGCTGAGAGACACCGGTGGGTTTGGCTTTGCGCGCATTACGCGCTGCGAGTGAAATCTGATGCGGGTATAAAAGGCAGTGACTGGCTCTGAGCGAAACCAGACACAATCGAGGGACACATCTGGAGATGCGCACTCTTATAGGTTGCGCATGTTTCTATCTAAACAGAAACTACTTAGAAATTGCTAATAAGTCATTTCGCTGATCAAGGCTGCAATGGTGATTATATGGATCATTTCTTGTGGGGTTTACGTCTACAATCTGTTACCAGATCATATATTTAACCACTAGGCTAAACCAGCCCTCACTGCTCCTGCTCAGGCGTCGTTTGGAACGGAGGAGCGCGCAACAGGACACCGGCGTTTCCATTTACGCACGGGGATTCGCACCTTTTAACGCGTTGGACTGCTATAGATTTGAATGAATTGCACAATGGGGCACCTGAGCAACACATCTGCATCTATAAATTCCACCGACCCGTTCGGCCGAGACGAAGAAGTCGCCAAAATCGAGATCGCGGTCCTGAGCGTCACGTTCGTGGTGGCCGTGATCGGAAACTGCAGTGTCCTTGTGACCATACACAACACGAAGAAAAAGACTTCACGCATGCATCTGTTCATTAAACACCTCAGCCTGGCCGACCTGGTAGTCGCGTTTTTCCAGGTGTTACCACAGTTATGTTGGGAAATAACATTCCGTTTTTACGGACCGGACTTTCTGTGTCGGATCGTGAAGCACCTGCAGGTGATGGGCATGTTCGCATCCGCCTACATGATGGTTATGATGACTCTAGACC